>NC_053025.1:502929737-503218377 GCF_003073215.2 Triticum urartu
CAACCCCACTTCGGGCTATGGCTCAAGGTCTTCAACGTGAAGCCGAAGGAGGTGGATGGCAAACACGCGGAGTGCGGAGGCGCCATGGTGAGTAAGCTGACCAATGTCTCCTAGCCAAAAGGCACTTTCATGGAGACTATCAAGGAATGGCAGAAACAGTGGTTCTACATCACAGAACCCCGTGGTCCCACCTGGGCCGCAGCTGCCGAATTCAACTCCGGCGCTCCCATGTGATTCACATCCTGGGTTGAGAAAATCCTGAACTGGTGTTCGCCAGATGAGCTGATAGTGCTGCAGACGCACGTACAAAGCATGGTGGACAAAGATATCAAGCTCGTCGACGTAATCCAGGTGATGCTAGTTCGCCGGATTCTCCTGTGCCAAAGCCGAAGTCGCCCTTTATGGGAGTTAAATCCGAAGAAGCACCATACCCTAAAGAGGCTCTTCGAAACCGTAACACCCACGATGCGGCTATATCTCCCACGTGTCGGAGCACGACTTAGAGGCATAACCGCATTTTAGGCAATGTCGCAAGAGGGGTAATCTTTACACGTCCCATGTACTGAATAAGAAAGAGGTACAGAGTTGGCTTACAATCGCCACTTCACACAAAACATGAATAAAAGCATTATTACATCCAGATACAATCAAGGTCCGACTATGGAACTGAAATAAAAGAAGACTACCCTAATGCTACAGATCCCTGATCAACCCAACTGGGATCCACTACTGATCAACTGGAAACGGAACAACATAACGAAACGAACTTCATCGAGCTCCTCCTTGAGCTTGTTTGCGTCACCTGCACGGTATCATCGGCACCTGCAACTTGTTTTGGAAGTAATCTGTGAGTCACGGGGACTCAGCAATCTCACACCCTCGCGATCAAGACTATTTAAGCTTATGGGTAGGGAAAAAGTATGAGGTGGAGCTGCAGCAAGCACTAGCATATATGGTGGCTAAAATACGCAAATGAGAGCGAGAAGAGAAGGCAAAGCACGATCGAGAAACTATGATCAAGAAGTGATCCAAGACTACTAACGTTCAAGAATAACCCCCAACACCGTGTTCACTTCCCGGACTCCGCCGGAAAGAGACCATCATGGCTACACACGTTGTTGATCCATTTTAGTTAATATTAGTTTCAGGTTTTCTACAACCGGACATTAACAAATTCCCATCCGGCTTTCGAAAGTTCAAATCCCTGCAGGGGTGTCCCAACTTAGCCCATCACAAGCTCTCACGGTCGACAAAGGATATTCCTTCTCCCAGGAAGACCCGATCAGGCTCGGAATCCTGGTTACAAGACATCTCGACAATGGTAAAACAAGACCAGCAAAGCCACCCAGATGTGCCGACAAATCCCGATAGGAGCTGCACATATCTCGTTCTCAGGGCACACCAGATGAGCAAGACGTCGGGTTGGCATAAACCCTGGTTGCCCAGGGGGCGCCGAACATCGCTCAGGTTGGACCAACACTTAGAAAAGCACTGGCCAGGCGGGGGTTAAAATAATACGACCCTCGGGATGCGCGACTCCCAAGGGGAAAGGCTAGGTGGAAAATGGTAAAACCAAGGTTGGGCCTTTCTAGAGGAGTTTTATTCAAGGCGAACTGTCAAGGGGTTCCCATTATAACCCAACCGTGTAAGGAACGCAAGATCAAGGAACATAACACCAGTATGACGGAAACTAGGGCGGCAAGAGTGGATCAAAACACCAGGCATAAGGCCGAGCCTTCCACCCATTGCCAAGTATATAGACACATTAATTGAATAAGAGATATTGTGATATCCCAACAAATATCCATGTTCCAACATGGAACAAACTCCAATCTTCACCTGCAACTAACAACGCTATAAGAGGGGCTGAGCAAAGCGGTAACATAGCCAAACAATGGTTTGCTAGGACAAGGTGGGTTAGAGGCTTGGCTTAACAATATGGGAGGCATGACATAGCAAGTGGTAGGTATCGTAGCATAGGCATAGCAAAAGAGCGAGCATCTAGCAAGCAAAGATAGAAGTGATTTCGAGGGTATGGTCATCTTGCCTGCAAAGTTCTCCGAGTTAACGTTAGCTCGAACCTCGTAAACGTACTCAACGGGCTCCTCGATCAAGTACTATTCTCCCGACTTTACCCAAAACAAGAACACAAGCAAAGGGAGACACAATCAACCACGTGCAATGCACAAACAACAGGATGCAAAACAATGTATGACATGCGGGACGTGATATGCGGTGCATATGCATGATTCGGAAAGGAAAGATTGAACCTGGGCTCAACATGGAAAACCAAGAGTTCCACTGGAAAGAGGAGTTGATTTCGGTCGAAATCGATATAAAGATCACCGGAAACGGATGCACGGTTTACAAATGGCAAACAAAACGAATATGGCACCGATCTGTGATTAACAGCACGAGGCCATCTAAATGCATCAAGAACAATAAGCTACTGCGCTCTAACATGACAACAAAATACATGGCAAGGATCCACTCAAGATGCTTGACAAAAGATGAACAGTGAGCTACGGCTAAATCACACAATAGCAGGTTCAAACAAGAACGGCAAAAGTGCAAAAGATATCAGGTTACAGACTTAGTGAAAATAACAACATACCAGGAATTTAACATCAGGAAGCAATATTTAGAACAAGATAACAACATGCTACAGGAACATATCATGGAAAAGCAAGGCATGGCATGAAGCTACTCAAAGCATACAACAAAAGTCCCTTACTGACCATAAGCCAAAAGGGATCAGAAAATACAATGGCAACCATGTGAACATAGCAATTATCGATAACAGATTCAGACTTAGCAGAAAACTGGAACATGGCAAAATAGATATTAAGTAGGCATGTTCATGAGCTCGATGCACTCACCACAAAGCATTGCATGACAAACTAAGCATACACCCAGCAAGTACACATGGCATAGAAGCTAAACATGGCAAGAACAACAACATAGCATGCATGGATCAACTACAACAAGCTCGGCAAAAATGCTTAACATGTAAACATTCTGCCAGGAACATTTTATAGAAAAAGTAGAGCTCGATTAAGTCAAGCTAGGGTGATCCATAAACGGAAACAAAGACATGGATGGATAGAGCACCACAATATCAACAAAACATCCTTACTGATCATGCTCAAAAGAGGCATGGATCACTCTGTAGAAACAAGAACACATGGCATAAAAATATTGACAAGACAAAGACTTAGAATATTTCTAAGTCTCTGAAATCAGCAACATTACGAGAGCTACTTTGCATGCTTGTGCTAGTCACCACAGAGATCACAAAAATACATGGCATACACCCCTGTAAAGATGGCATGGCATACTTCAAAACACATGTAGGGCTCAAGTTCATAGGAGGCACACATCACTCATGGAAAAAATGACAAATGTCCAAATACTGATATGAATCTGAAACTAACAAAAACTAGCACTCTTCCAACAGCATTTAGGGCATCAAGATGGACTCAAATGAACAAGATGCAAAGAGATGAAATGAAGTACTCGTCGAGATGAACAATTTGATATGCTACACGCCCGAAACGGAGCTACAGATGCTGAGTTATGCCATGAAGAAGATGTACACATTTTATGAAGTCCTGACGACTTGGAGAAAATAGAGATGAGCGCGGAATACTAAATACCGCCCAGTGCGAGGAATAGAGGGGGGGCTCACCCAATGGGCTCGGCCCAAGCTGGCGGGGAGGCAGGTGGGGCGACTGGGCCAGGAGCTGGGCCTTGGGGCGCATTGGCCCACGCGGGGCCCACACGGGAGGCACTCATCCTCCTCGTGCCCGCATGAACAAAAAGACAGAGACAACGGCGACGGCGGGGAGGTCGCGAGGACATGGAGATGGCCGGATCTGGTCGTGCCGGGTCCATTCTGGCCGGATCTGACGGCGGTTCGTCGTCGGCGTCGGCGAGGGAGCCCTGGTGGCGGAGCTGACCACGGGGAAGCGCCGAGAGGTCAGGGAGAAAAAGAGAGAAGAGAGAGAAAAGCAAGAGGAGAGGGACGGGGTCGACCTGGTGGAGCTCGCTGCTGCTCCGGCGAGGACGCCGGTGGGGCCTGGTGCGGGAGCTCCTTCCCCTGGAGCTCGGGGACGAGGGAGCGGGAGGCGACGCGGGGGCTGTCCCAGGCCCCAGATGGGCTCGGGCGGGCCGCGGCAGGGATTGCAGGGCTGACGGCGGTGGGGAGCGCTGGGGTGAGGTGGCGATGCCACATGGCGGCGCAGGGGTGGCTGGAGACGGCCAGGGGTGATGTGGCGCGCCCGGATTGGCCTGGGGCGCGGCGGTGGCGGCGCCAAGTGGAAGTGGGAGGCTGGCTATGCACGGAATTCGAGGAGGAGGTGGGGATTGCGGCTAGCTAGAGGTAGGGGGTAGGTGTAGGCTAGGTTAGTCCAAAAGTGGACTAGGGAAGGTGTATATATATAGAAGGGGCTAGGGTTAGGGGGGTTTCGGAGCCCTCCGATCGTAATCGAACGGTTCCGGTCGGAGGGGGGTTTAGTGGGCTGGACTTGGGTTGTGTAGGAGGGTTGGACTGAGAGGAGAGAGAAGAACTGCAGCCCGACACGGGTTTCTGGAGACCGAAAACGTCCGATGAATAAACCGACAACGGTGCCGCTACGGATGACGGTTGGGCTATCAAACGAGTTCCGAATGCAATGGCACTTGACAGGCGCTCTGTCTACACTATAATAAGACCACACGCCAAGTTTCAACCCATTCTGAGAAAAAAATTCGGCCACTCACGAAACGAGGTAAAAGGGGGCGCCGGAGGACATAGGAGCGCCGGATAGCAAAACGGACAACGGGGAAAATGCTCGGATGCATGAGGCAAACATGTATGCAATGCGATGCACATGATGACATGATATGAGATGCATGACACGCAAGTAAAGACAAGACAACAACAGCGAATAACTGGAAGACACCTGGCACATCGGTCTCGGGGCGTTACAACACTCCAACACTACGAGAGGATCTCGTCCCGAGATCTAGAATGGCACTCTAGGGAAACGGAAGAGGAGAGAAGAGGTAAAACTAAGTTGCTTCTTTGACAAACGAGTGAAACCAAAGAACCTTGAAAGGTTAAGCCATTTCGAGTAAAGAACACAAGTGAGATGAACGAAGTTGAAAACACTCTGTTAGAAAAGAGGAACAAGGAAGAAGCAAATTCGGACAGCACTCCGTTAGAAAAGTGACATGAAACTTGATAAGATGAAAAGAACTTGAGCAGAGGGCACAACACTCCGGTTAAATGGATAAACAAAAGAAAGAAAGAAAAAGATCTTGACAAAACAAGATGATGGGTCGAAGAGAGCAACATCACCATGCCTCCGGAATAAAAGATAGAACGGATTGAAAGTAACGAAGAAGAAAAACAACATCTTCTACCTCGAATGAGCTTGAAAGAATCTTTAGGAGAAGGGTCGAACGGAGTTGTTGGAAAACCCACAATGAAAAGAATAAGCTTGATATGGTCTTATGGAATATATCTCAAATTATGAGGTGACCACCTGCCACTCACAGAAAAAGATTGGATTTATAAGAACAAGGAGACGAGAAGCTATTTCACCGGGAGGATAAATGAAGAACTTGGTTCATTTAAGAGCACCATAAATAGCAAAAGATCCTTAGGGAAAAGCTTTATGTGACACCTGACACAAGATAACTCCAACGAAGAGGTTGATGAAATTGAAATATCTCATACTTGACAACATGTGAATCATGAACCACCTAGGGAAATCATCAAGTATGACATAACACCATCTAAAATGATAAGATAGAAATAATAGCACTTCGGAATGCAAGATGAAGAATGCTTGAGCTCCTTAGAAAAAGAATCTCGATGAAAACTTCGAGAAGGAATTAAATCCTTTATGAACCATCATGCAGATCCTCCATGAAGAACTTCGGTAAGAAAAGAATGATCAAATGAAATGAAGGATGAAAAGAATAAGGTTGAAGCCTTGCAATGATTTGAATGGATCTTCGTGATGATATAATTTAGAGATCTTGGAACTCCGGGAAAGAAAAGATGAAAGCAATTGAAATAGAGAATTTGATGAGCCTCCGGAATAAAGAATTAATCGCTTGGATGAAACAAGAATAAGAATTACATTATGCTTATCCTTCATCAATTTAAATTGATGACAAGCAACGGATTTGGCATACTACTTATTCTCGTAGAAAGGATCAAGAGAGATATCGCGCCAAACTTGAGAAGGTCTTCAACGAACCACCGGTAGGGTTTGAAAACAACGAATGAATTGATATGATAACGAAGGAAGAGAAATCTTGAATGAACCACCGTAAGAATTGAAAAAGAAAGAAGAAAAGATAAAGAATCACCGGGAATAATTAAAGAAAGAATGAAGATACTTGAGGGAATTTAGATCCATGAGAACGAAGAGATTACGAGCTAATTATAGAATACTTGAATGATGCACTGGTAAGATTTGGAGAATGATAGCTGAAAGCTGGAATGAATAATATTTGAAAAGATGGCCTTCGGAGGAAAGAAATGGAAACAACTCATGAAATGCTCTGGATGGGTGAAAGGAATTCTCACAATCTTAAACAATTTTGAGAGTATGGCAACAAGCTAGAATCACGCATCTCTGAGAGAACGGATAAGATATGGAGGAAAAACTCTTCTTCGGTCTTCAAATCCGAGAATGTCGATGAGAAACACCACCATAAATTGTTAAGGCACTCCGGAATTAAAATTGGAAAGGTTGAACCAACGACGAAAACAATTTGAAAGATCATGGAGAAAGACATTTGACTGATGACAAATCATTCTTATGTCAAACTTCAAGAGAATTTAGGATAGCTCCGGGATAAGAAAAGGGTGAGGTAAGATCCTGGAAAAAGACATGTGGGTTAGGGACCACTCAAGAGAAACACCGTTGAAATGATTACTTGAAAAAGGACATAGCACCGGTTGAATTAAATGTCTTGAATAAGATAAGACCGCGAAATAGGTTGAACGGATCTTGGATGACAAGACGAGCCTTCTGAGATATCTTCAGGGCACCGGAATAAGAGAATAGCGAGAAGTGGGTGATTATGAGGTGCAACGGCATAAGGAAAGCATTGGGCAAAAAGAAAAGACTATGCTCAATACAAAGCTTGAATTGAATCCACCGGAGAAGAAAAAGAACGAAGAATGATGAACTAGTAGAGCATCTTCATGAGAACCACCGGGTAAGAGCATTGGCAGAAAAGAATGGAGAGACTTGCCATCAATAAAAGGATACTTGAATAAGAAATCTGAGTCCTTGAATAAAAAGGATGGGGGGGAGGGAAAACAAAAGCAACTTGGGACGGATGAAACAAACCCCGTTGAGAAGAACTGATAATTGATCTTGCGGATGTTGACAATGACCGGATCCAGTTGAAGAGAGACACGCCGGTTGAAAAGGATTGACAAGAAAATATCGATTATCATGAAGGATTGGTATTCACATAGAAGTATGAAAACACCGCTTAGGAAAGGTATGGAATCAACACTCGACACTGAAGCAACTCGAATACCACAAACCAAAACAAAACGAAGGATTGGCTTGCAGAAAAAGCCAGAACAAACATATGATAGAGATTTCGTCCGAAGTTTTCGTGGTGGTGCCTACACGGGCTCGATCGTACAGCTCCATCATGTACAAGGCAGTGCACATGAAATACGAAGCGTCCCCGAGTCAGCATAGCCATGGATTCTTTAGGACACAATGAGACCACTGTAAAACCAACCGTGGATAGGCGGACCACTAGACGTCGAACCCCAATTTCATATCACACATCTATCGGAAAGATATCCTAGGAGCTACTTGAATTCCCACTTATAAACTCCCGAAACTTTCTGGTTATGCAATCAGGTGTTGGGGATACAGGGGAAGCATAATATCTCACCCAAAGCTAGCAAATCCTACATCCAGCTGTATCCATCCTTCAACACATAACCAAGAAACCTTCAGAAATCATTTACCTCAACCTTCGAAAAGCATCCGTTATACGAGTTATGGCAATACTCCCGAACTCCCGCCCCAGTACTGGGTGGCGTCGAGGTGATCTCATCAACAACTGCATAAAAGAGATTTTCGATGTCGGTGAAACTCTGGTATTCCAGAACTGCAACGATAAAATTGTGACGACAACACCTCGGAGCTCAACTCCCCGGGACACTGCCACAACCCCTAAATGTCATGAGGCACTAAGAACAATGTTCTCGTCACAAAACCATCGGAACGATTCCAAGAAACCCGTGTGATCCTAAAATTTCTTTTAGTGAAATTTGAGAAGAGAAGAGTCAAAACTCTACGTCAGGATGCCTAACCAGAGCGAAGAAGGGACTGAGGAGTAAAAAGAATCCTACTCTCCGATATATATAATCCTAAATGACTCAAAACATTTTTCTAGACTCAACAACGCCAGTGATTCGCTCAAGCAGGGGGCTCCTAAAGTCGGGGAAGGCTCTGATACCAACTTGTAACACCCACGATGCGGCTATATCTCCCACATGTCGGAGCACGACTTAGAGGCATAACCGCATTGTAGGTAATGTCGCAAGAGGGGTAATCTTTACACATCCCATGTATTGAATAAGAAAGAGGTACAGAGTTGGCTTACAATCGCCACTTCACATAAAACATGAATAAAGAATTACATCATCCAGATACAATCAAGGTCCGACTACGGAACCAAAATAAAAGAAGACTACCCCTAATGCTACAGATCCCCGATCGACCCAACTGGGCTCCACTACTGATCAACTAGAAACGGAACAACATAATGAAACGAACTTCATCGAGCTCCTCCTTGAACCTGGTTGCGTCACCTTCACAGTATCATCGGCACCTGCAACTGGTTTTGGAAGTAATCTGTGAGTCACGGGGACTCAGCAATCTCACACCCTCGCGATCAAGACTATTTAAGCTTATGGCTAGGGAAAAAATATGAGGTGGAGCTGCAAGAAGTACTAGCATATATGGTGGCTAACATACGCAAATGAGAGCGAGAAGAGAAGGCAAAGCACGATCGAGAAACTATGATCAAGAAGTGATCCAAGACTACTTACGCTCAAGCATAACCCCCAACACCGTGTTCACTTCCCGGACTCCGCCAGAAAGAGAGCATCACGGCTACACACGCTGTTGATCCATTTTAGTTAAGATTAGTTTCAGGTTTTCTACAAACGGGCATTAACAAATTCCCATCTGCCCATAACCGCGGCCACGGCTTTCGAAAGTTCAAATCCCTACAGGGGTTTCCCAACTTAGCCCATCACAATCTCTCACGGTCGACGAAGGATATTCCTTCTCCAAGGAAGACCCGATCAGGCTCGGAATCCCGGTTAAAAGACATCTCGATAATGGTAAAACAAGACCAGCAAAGCCACCCAGATGTGCCGAAAAATCCTGATAGGAGCTGCACATATCTCGTTCTCAGGGCACACCGAATGAGCAAGACATCGGGTTGGCATAAACCCTGGTTGCCCAGGGGGTGCCGGACATCGCTCAGGTTGGACCATCACTTAGAAAAGCACTGGCCCAGGGGGGTTAAAATAAGACGACCCTCGGGATGCGTGACTCCCAAGGGGAAAGGCTAGGTGGCAAATGGTAAAACCAAGGTTGGGCCTTGCTGGAGGAGTTTTCTTCAAGGCGAACTGTCAAGGGGTTCCCATAATAACCCAACCGTGTAAGGAACACAAGATCAAGGAACATTACACCGGTATGACGGAAACTAGGGCGGCAAGAGTGGAACAAAACACCAGGCATAAGGCCGAACCTTCCACCCTTTACCAAGTATATAGATGCAGTAATTAAATAAGAGATATTGTGATATCCCAACAAATATCCATGTTCCAACATGGAACAAACTCAAATCTTCACCTGCAACTAACAACGCTATAAGAGGGGCTGAGCAAAGCGGTAACATAGCCAAACAATGGTTTGCTAGGACAAGGTGGGTTAGAGGCTTGGCTTCACAATATGGGAGGCTTGACATAGCAAGTGGTAGGTATCACAGCATAGGCATAGCAAAAGAGCGAGCATCTAGCAAGCAAAGATAGAAGAGATTTCGAGGGTATGGTCATCTTGCCTGCAAAGTTCTCCGAGTTGATGTTAGCTTGAACCTCGTAAACGTACTCAACGGGCTCCTCGATCACGTACTCGTCTCCCGATTCTATCGAAAGCAAGAACACAAGCAAAGGGAGACATAATCAACCACGTGCAATGCACAAACAACATGATGCAAAACAATGCATGACATGCGAGACATGATATGCGGTGCATATGCATGATTCGGAAAGGAAAGATTGAATCTGGCCTCAACTTGGAAAACCAAGAGTGCCACTGGAAAGAGGAGTTGATTTCGGTCGAAATCGATATAAAGATCACCGGAAACGGATGCATGGTTTGCAAATGGCAAGCAAAACAAATATGGCACCGATCTGCGATTAACAGCACGAGGCCATCTAAATGCATCAAGAACAACAAGCTACTGCACTCTAACATGACAACAAAATACATGGCAGGGATCCACTCAAGATGCTTGACAAAAGATGAACAGTGAGCTGCAGCTAAATCACATAATAGTAGGTTCAAACAAGCATGGAAAAAGTGCAAAAGATATCAGGTTACAGACTTAGTGAAAATAACATGCCAGGAATTTAACATCAGGAAGCAATGTTTAGAGCAAGATAACAACATGCTACAGGAACATATAATGGCAAAGCAAGGCATGGCATGAAGCTACTCAAAGTATACAACAAAAGTCCCTTACTGACCATAAGCCAAAAGGGATCAGAAAATACAATGGCAACCATGTGAACATAGCAATTATCGATAACAGATTCAGACTTAGCAGAAAACTAGAACATGGCAAAACAGATATTATGTAGGCATGTTCCCGAGCTCGATGCACTCACCACAAAGCTCTTCATGACAAACTAAGCATACAACCAGCAAGTAGACATGGCATAGAAGCTAAACATGGCAAGAACAACAACATAGCATTCATGGATCAACTACAACAAGCTCGGCAAAAATGCTTAACATGTAAACATTCTGCCAGGAACATTTTATAGCAAAAGTAGAGCTCGATTAAGTCAAGCTAGGGTGATCCATAAATGCAAACAAAGACGTGGATGGATAGAGCACCACAATATCTACAAAACATCCTTACTGATCATGCTCAAAAGAGGCATGGATCACTCTGTAGAAACAAGAACACATGGCATAAAAATATTGACAGGACAAAGACTTAGAATATTTCTAAGTCTCTGAAATCAGCAACATTACGAGAGCTACTTTGCATGCTTGTGCTAGTCACCACAGAGATCACAAAAATACATGGCATACACCCCTGTAAAGATGGCATGGCATACTTCAAAACACATGTAGGGCTCAAGTTCATAGGAGGCACACATCAATCATGGCAAAAATGACAAATGTCCAAATACTGATATGAATCTGAAACTAACAGAAACTAGCACTCTTCCAACAGCATTTAGGGCATCAAGATGGACTCAAATGAACAAGATGCAATGAGATGAAATGAAGTACTCGTCGAGACGAACAGAGCTACGGATGCTGAGTTATGCCATGAAGAAGATGTACACATTTTATGAAGTCCTGAGGACTTAGACAAAATAGAGATGAGCGCGGAATACTAAAGACCGCCCAGTGCAAGGAATAGAAGGGGGGCTCACCCAATGGGCTCGGCCCAAGCTGGCGGGGAGGCAAGTGGGGCGACTGGGCCGGGAGCTGGGCCTTGGGGCGCATCGGCCCACGCGGGGCCCACACGAGAGGTGCTCGCCCTCCTCGTGCCCGCACGAACAAAAAGGTAGAGACGGCGGCGACGGCGCACGCCAGCGAGGGTGCAACAACGGCGGGGAGGTCGCGTGGACATGGAGATGGCCGGATCTGGTCGCGCCGGGTCCATTCCGGCCGGATCCGACGGCGGTTCGTCGTGGGCGTCGGCAAGGGAGCCCTGGTGGCGGCGCTGACCACGGGGAAGCGTGGAGAGGTCAGGGAGAGAAAGAGAGAAGAGAGAGAAAAATGAGAGGAGAAGGACGGGGTCGACCTGGTGGAGCTCGCTGCTGCTCCGGCGAGCAGCTCCGGCGAGGACGCCGAAAGGGCCTGGTGCGGGAGCTCCTTCCGATGGAGCTCGGGAACGAGGGAGCGGGAGGCGACGCGGGGTCTGTCCCTGGCCCCAAATGGGCTCGGGCAGGCCGCGGCAGGGCTCGCAGGGCCGGCGGCGGTGGGGAGCGCTGGGGTGAGGTGGCGATGCCACATGGCGGCGCAGGGGTGGCTGAAGACGGCCATGGGCGACGTGGCGCGCCCGGATTGGTCCGGGGTGCGGCGGCGGCAGCGCCAAGTGGCGGTTGGAGGCTGGCTGTGCACAGAATTTGGGGAGGAGGTGGGGATTGCGGCTGGCTAGAGGTAGGGGTAGGTTTAGGCTAGGTTAGTCCAAAAATGGACTAGGGAAGGTGTATATATATAGAAGGGGCTAGGGTTAGGGGGGTTTCGGAGCCCTCCGATCGTAATCGAATGGTTACAGTTGGAGGGGGGGTTTAGTGGGCTGGACTTGGGCTGTGCAGGAGGGTTGGACTGAGAGGAGAGAAAAGAACTCTAGCCCGACACGGGTTTCCGGAGACCGAAAACGTCCGACGAATAAACCGACAACGGTGCCGCTACGGATGACGGTTGGGCTATCAAACGAGCTCCGAATGCGATGAAACTTGACAGGCGCTCTGTGTACACTATAATAGTACTGCACGCCAAGTTTCAACCCATTGCGAGAATATTTTTTGGCCACTCATGAAACGAGGTAAAAGGAGGCGCCGGTGGACATAGGAGCGCCGGATAGCAAAACGGACAACGGGGAAAATGCTCGGATGCATGAGACGAACATGTATGCAATTCGAAGCACATGATGACATGATATGAGATGCATGACACGCAAGCAAAGACCAGGCAACAACAGCAAATAACTGGAAGACACCTAGCACATCGGTCTCGGGCATTACAGAAACCACTCATGAAGACGCTTGAAAGTTGCTCTTCAAGGGCAACGAGACACCCCCGGCCATAGAATCGGACTGCGGGCATGACATCAACCACCTCTCCAATAAGGTATGTTATTTTTAATGCATCCTCTACTTGCTTGTTTCAAGGATGATATCTGAGCTTTTATTATCATTGCTTCTTCAGGAATGGATGGAGAGGGTGAAGCGGATCCCGTGTCCAGCTCCACTGCCTGAAGAACCAGTCATCCCGCGTCTAGCGAAGATGCTGGTACCGGCGCCCTATAAGGTGCCAGAGATGAAGGCCAAGGGGAAAGCCAAGGGGGTCCGGAGTGTCCCCCGCTGCAAGGGTTCTTCATACATGACATCCGAAGACAAGACCCGCTCGTCCGCCGCCGAAGACGACGATGATGAAGAGGAGGAGGAAAGCGACTCTCCCCCTGATGGGGGAGGAAGAAGAGGGCGGCCTCCACAAATCTGGAGGCAGAGGCACCCAAGAAGGGGAAAGGCCCTCTCGTGGGCAGCTCCGCATGGGACGTCGACAGCAGTCCGGAGCGACGCCCCCGGAACAAGCCCCTGGCCGCATTGTGAGTACTAAGAACTCGTACACGTCCATTTATCCGGCCCTTCCACCTTATGGTATTTTATATAGTTTAATCATGTCATTGCAGTCTGGCCCACGATAGCTCCCAGCGATCCTCATCAAGAGGCTCGTTGGACTCAAAGGAGATGGCCAGCGAGACACCGCCGGCCACTTACTCTCCCAAGGCCAGGGGAGATGACGAGGTGCTCTCCCATAGGACCTTCCCAGGGCAGGGAGAGGTTCGGGAGGCCATCAAGGCAGCGCCGGAGGGTGACACCTCGGCCGCCGGACACATGGGGGAATAGGCCCCCAAGGACACAAAAGATGGGGGCCGTGCTCAATTCGGCCCCCATCCGAGCGCAGACCCGGAGACCCAAGCAGCCTCCTTCAAGGGGAAGAGGCATGCCCATCCCACCGACGACCTCTGTCCAACCAGAGGCGTCGGATAATCTATTGGAAGCGCTTCAAGGCGCTTCCATATTGGAAGAACACTGTATCCTTATGGGTAAGGTGATTGAGAAGGTTCAGTCCGTTAAGAGCGGACTGGCCGAAGCCTGCAGCGGCCTGCTGACAGGTTTTGAGGTAAGCAGCGTTTAACCGAGAAAATCCAATATAGATAGTAGCCCCTGAGACATTGTCCGGTGTTCGGAAAGAAAAGCCAGATAGAGGATCAATTAAATTTTGCAGGAAGCTAACCGAACCGTGTCTGATGTGAATAAGCAGGCGTCGTTGTTAGCCGCGACCTCTCACACTGCCGAAGTCTCCGGACTAAAGCAGGAACTAGAGCAGGCCGAAGAGGAGCTCGGCCAGGCGAGGAAACAGCTGGAAGACCAGCAAGGTATGTAGTGACTCGCTATGTATTCTGAAAGGAATAGATGATGTATACTGACCGTAGTGTCATGATATGTGTAGGGGCGATGACCAAGGTCGAGGCCCTGAAAAAGGCCCTGGCCGAAGTTGAGGGAAAAGCTGTCCAGGAGCAGGCTGCTTGTAAAAAGCTTAAGGCAAGGCTGAACGAGGTCCAGCAAGAGCTCCAAGATGCTATCAAGAAGTACGAGGCCTTGGAGGGAGATGTTTCGGCTCGAGAGGCCGAACTCTCAAAGGCTCGCCGAAGAGCGGAAGCAGTCCGCGTTGAAGCCCAGGGTGCCTCCGGGAGATCCAGGAGGCCAAGAAGATCGCAGTGACTAAGGCATGTGAAGAAGAAATATCTCCTACTAACCCGGATTCGGATGTAACACCCAAGATGCGGCTATATCTCCCACGTGTCGGGGCACGACTTAGAGGCATAACCGCATGGTAGGCATATCGCAAGAGGGGTAATCTTCACACAATCCCATGTACTGAATAGAAAGGGATAAAGAGTTGGCTTACAATCGCCACTTCACACAAATACAAGTTAAACATACATCATCCAGAATACAATCAAGGTCCGACTACGGAACCAAAATAAAAGAAGACAACCCCAAATGCTAGATCACCGATCGTCCCCAACTGGGCTCCACTACTGATCATGAGGAAGCAAAACAAAACAACGACCAAGATCTTCATCGAGCTCCCACTTGAGCTGGGTTGCGTCACCTGCACTGGTATCGTCGGCACCTACAACTGTTTGGAAGTATCTGTGAGCCACGAGGACTCAGCAATCTCACACCCGCGAGATCGAGACTATTTAAGCTTATGGGTAGGGTAAGTTAAAGAGGTGGAGCTACAGCAAGCACTAAGCATATATGGTGGCTAACATACGCAAATAAGAGCGAGAAGAGAAGCAACGCAGCGGTCGTGAACTAGAAGTGATCAAGAAGTGATCCTGAAACTACTTACGTTCAAGCATAACACGAGAACCATGTTCACTTCCCGGACTCCGCCGAGAAGAGACCATCACGGCTATACACGCGGTTGATGCATTTTAAAGTTAAGTGTCAAGTTCTCTACAACCAGACAATAACAAATTCCCATCTGCCCATAACCGCGGGCACGACTTTCGAAAGTTCAAACCCTGCAGGGGTGTCCCAACTTAGCCCATCACAAGCTCTCACGGTCAACGAAGGATATTCCTTCTCCTGGAAAGACCCGATCATACTCGGAATTCCGGTTGCAAGACATTTCGAAAATGGTAAAACAAGACCAGCAAGACCGCCCGATGTGCCGACATCCCAATAGGAGCTGCACATATCTCGTTCTTAGGGCAACAACAGATAAGCTAAGCGTCCAGGTACCAGCATAACCCAAGTTTCCAAGGGACGGTCCCGCACGGTGCTTTGTTTCGGACCAACACTTAGACAAGCACTGGCCCCGGGGGTTAAAATAAAGATGACCCTCGAGAGCGCGACTCCCAAGGGAAAAGTAGGTGTTGGTGAGGCAAATGGTAAAACCAAGGTTGGGCCTTGCTGGAGGAGTTTTATTCAAAGCGAACTGTCAAGGGGTTCGCATAACACCCAACCGCGTAAGGAACGCAAAATCAAGGAACATAACACCGGTATGACAGAAACTAGGGCGGCAAGAGTGGAACAAAACACCAGGCATAAGGCTGAGACTTCCACCCTTTACCAAGTATATGGATGCATGAATTAAATAAGAGATAATAATGATATCCCAACATATAACCATGTTCCAACATGGAACAAACTTCATCTTCACCTGCAACTAGCAACACTATAAGAGGGGCTGAGCAAAAGCGGTAACATAGCCAAACAACGGTTTGCTAGGAAAGGTGGGTTAGAGGCTTGACAGTCGAAAGAATCGTCACAACTCCGGAACGAAACCGAAGCTAACGGGAGAAGCAACCCAGAAAGGAGCAAGCAACATAGTAAACAATCACCACATAAACATGGCATGATGCACAACCAAGTATGATGCATGTCCGGTTTAATGAGGGCATGGCATGGCAAAGTGCACAAGCAAAACTACAAGTTAAGTGGAGCTCAATATGCAACGAGTCGCATATTGACAGAACACCACATGACATATTTAGTTCTCTCTCGTTTAGGTACCTAACAATATAATGTTGTTAAACATGGCAAGAGGTGGAGCATATGAAAACTACCTATCTAGGCAAGTTTAAATGAGGCCGGAACAACAAGCAACAAGTCCGAAGAAATCCTCATGAGCATATTTATGGATTTAGTACTATACTGCCCTAAACCATATTTTATAGTTGTTAAACATGCAAGAAATATGCACCATGCTAAACTAGGCATTTTTCTACTCCATTTACATATAAAGTTTGTTAGGTTTGGAGCTACGGTTATTTAGTTATGAAATAAATCATTTTAGCATGTTATTTAAGCAAATTAATGGAAACAACAGTTTAAACATTTTGAACATGCATGAAAGTTGGAAATTATGAATCTAGATGCAATTCTAAGCATTTTTCATATATATAAATCATTTTAAACTATTGTACGGTTATTTAGTTATTAAATGCATGAAGCTGAGGGGTTTTCTGCAAATATGGCATTCTCTGGATAATCCTAAAATCGCAACACGGGAAAAAAAGGTCTGCAGACCGAATCTGGGGGGGGGGGCTGGGTTGCTCACCACGGCACTTGGGCCAGCTCGGAGCAGTGGCTGAGCCCGGCAACGCAGCTGCCTGGCGGCTGGGAGGCCCACGCGGGCGAAGGGAGCTGGGCCTGCGCGGCTGCGTACGGGTCGATGACTCGAACAGATCGAGCGAGGACTCAGTCAATGGCCAAGACGGACTTGGCGCTGAGGTCGTCCTCCTCGCGAAGTAGAAGCAGGGGAGGCAGGGCGACGATGGTGCTGGCGGTCTCTGGTGGGGCGGTGCGGCGAACTTGGCATGGCAACTCGGGCGACAGGGACGGCGCGAAGGAAGGCAACGGCTTGGCGGGACGCATGCCGGCGACCTTGAGGACAAGCGGGCGCCACGGCTCTAGGAGCATGGCGGGGCGGCAGTAGCAAGACGGAACGGAGGTCACCGGCGTTTGGCAATGGAAGCGGCGGGAGGCACGGACTCATCTGAATCCATGCGAGGCAGGGTGTAGATGAGGACGGAGTGGAAGTGAGGAAGGCCGGGACGGGCGCCGGTGGTCGATGCGGGTCGTCTCTGACGAGAGGAAGCAGGCGCCAGCAGGACTTGCGGCGTCTGCGAACCTCCGTGAAGAAGATGGCGGCGGCTGGGTTCATGGCCGGTGGAGGACGACGTGGAGGAGGCGAGGACGGGGCCTTGGGCGATGCGGTCAGATCGAGCAGTGCTCGAAGCAGAGGAGGCGCAAGGAACTTTTGTGGCCGGCAGCGGGGCTTGCGACGGTGCAAGATCCGGCCGGGGCTTGCCATATCCGGTGCGGAGTAGGACGCGAATGGATACCCGGTGGACCGAGGCGGGTCGGGGATGGCAACCGTGGATCTCTGGGGCAATGGTGAGCTCTTGTGAACGCGGACAGAGGCGCGTTTGATGCAGAGACGATGCAGCGGTCACAAGGTTCAGAGATGACGCGAGGTTCAGGCGGGGATGGACGCTGGCGACGCGGATGAGGCGAAGCAACGGCTCCTGGTGGCCGGCGACGACTGCTCCATCGAGGCAGAGAAGATTGAGGCGGGATCGTGGCTGCGAGGCACTGCGGTGGACCGGTGGGGATGAACTGATGGCCTAGGGGCCATCGGATCTTGATCTGGCGGCTCCAGATCAAGGTGGAAGGTGACTAGTGGATCTGGCCAAGTGGAGGCACGGGAATGGGTGCATGCAGACTGCGAGGAGAGAGCGGCGGCGGCTGCGGGATAGGGTTAGGAGCTAGGCTAGGGTTTGGTTTAGCCATATTTGGTATGTAGGTGGACTATATATATGGAAAAGAGAGGGGTTTTGGGTCATCTAATTGAAATCCGATGGACGAGAATAAATATGCTAGGGAGTCCAATAAATAAAACGATGATATTTTGGGGATGTTTTGGGATGTTCTGAGTCCAACGGTGACAACTGCCCAGGTCAGGTTCGGGACAGTTTTCGGACGCGCACACGAGGGTGTCAATGCCATGTGCAAGGAGGGGTTTCGCGGCCTGGCGGTTGATAGCGGACTGTGCAGAAAGCTTTGGGCTGAGAGAAGAGAAAAGAGAGAGACCCGGCGACTGTTTCCGGAGACTGAAAACGTCCGACGTTTGGCCGGCTATATTGCCGCTATAGTTTAATGGTTGGGCTACCAAACAGACTCTGAATGCGATGCAACTTGGCAGGCGGTCTACTGACAACATAACAACACCGCATGCCAACTTTCAACCCATTCCGAGAACATTTTCCGGCCACTTATAAAATAATATTTTGAACATGCCGCGGGCGCGTGCGAGTGTGTCTGGGCTCAGAACGGACAACGAACGAAATTGGGGGAACCCGGACGAATGCAAGTTTTGAAAACATGATGATGCAATGCACATGATGACATGGCAAGATGCAACACGCAAGCGAATAACAAGGCAACAACAGTGAAAACTGGTAGACACTAGGCGCATCGGTCTCGGGGCGTTACATCGGAGTTCTCTAGGGGCATTTGCAGATCTGCCGCGTAGTGTGTCCGACGCTGCGGAGTTCTTCCGAGCCGAAGAAGGGAGCTCGGCGGAGAAGTTGTTCTGGTCGCAGTATCTTGTGCCAGAGCATCTCGTGCCCTTCACCGATCAGCTGAAACAGCTGGTGTAGCTGCATAGGGTGGCCGAACTAGCCGAAGCTATGCCCCGCAGCTACTTCAGACTCGTGAAGCGGCTGGTGAACGTCTGTCCTTGGCTGGACGTAGTCAAGCGATCGGCCTGCATTGAAGGTGCGCGCATGGCCTTCGCCCGCGTCAAGATATGGTGGGCGAAGATGGACGCTGTCAAGCTGACGACCGAGGGGCCGCCAGAGGGCAAGGAGCACCGCACGCCTGAGCGGTATTTTGCAGATGTCCTGGAGGGGTCGCGCATTGTAGCAACACAATGTGCGCAAGACACTATTTTCGAATGAATAGAATCATGTTGTCTTTGCCCTGTATGATGAAACAAAATCGTTATGTAATATAATGTTTAGTTAAAAAGTTTCTCCTCCTGTGCGGCCGTGTTATGTGAAATCTGAGGGTTGTCCAGTCGTCGGCCTCTGCCCCCACGTAGGAAATACGGGGGTGTTCGGGATATAATCCAAACACTCTTGATCCAATTGTTTGGTCCTTGAAGGAGGTGTTTAGCGCGACGAACCAGGTAATCAGACTATGCGGCTCTAGCACCCTCACTTAGCCATAGGAGTTCGACAAATAGAAGTATAGGCGCAGCCCCTAGTATCCGGACTAGGATGCTATAAACACTTGATCGGGTAAGTACCAATCCTTCGCGTAATGCGGAAAAATTCTCTAAGGATTTGAGACCTACGAAGAGCTGACCGACTCTCGCTGCATCATGACAGTCAGTTTTCGGCTTTCTCTACTAGGGTGCTCACGTGGGTAAACCAGGGCACAATCGCAGTAGTTCTCCCTTTACTACCCAAGCCGATACAGTGTAACGTAAGGTAGTAAGCACAGGAGCCGGGCAACCCAACTATTGACCAAAGACATGATTCGGAGCCAATGCATATAGTGCTAAATTCATGGTGCCGAACTGTACTGTAAAAGTGTTCGGACTTTTGTCGCCATGTTGTGGGGCGCTATGAAGCCCCTGGCAATTTGAAACGCAACAGAGTGTACGGGTGTTATCTGATAAAGTTACCAGAAAAGAAAAGGCAAAAAAGTAAACAATAGAAGAACAAGTGGTAGGCTAGACCCATAAAATTTGGGCCGCAAACTATTTCTATTATAAGTTCCTTGGTGCATTAAAGCGCATTTATATAAGTAGTGCGATAAGTAGGAGGATATGTACTATGCCTTAACCAAGGGAGAGCTGCGTGTGGGTCCTGAAAAAGGGGTCGTTTAAAGAAACCACCTAAAGTTTCCCCAGTACCTCACTGCTTCTTATCGCCTTAGTGTTTTTATCCTTTGAAAAGAATCGATGGTCAAGCTGCCAGAAAAGGCCTCTAAAAAAATAAAAAGGAAATAGTGAAATTATGTGTGTCCGGAGTGGTCGAGCCGTATTGCGGAACACAAGATGGTATGCCTCCAGCCATGCCCTTGGTATTTTTAGTGCGTAATTATATACGCGCGGTACAGTTGCCGCCACTTGGTCGGGACTGGGATGGAGGCTAAATTGCTAGTCAAGCTCCTGACGAGCCAAGTTGTCCTTTTGCAGAATAGTTTGGACTCTCTTGACAGTGTCCGGGGGATTAGCCGCCGAATTGAGTTTCTGCCTGAAAAGACCGCCCTGTACCTCTGCCGCTAAGGCAGCGGTGTGCTCCTCGGTGCGGAGGGAGCGTTCCGTGCTTCCATTGATTGTTATGACACCGCGTGGTCCAGGCATCTTTAGCTTGAGATAAGCGTAGTGTGGCACCACATTGAATCGAGCAAATGCGGGTCGTCCGAGCAGTGCGTGGTAGCGCTGCGAAAGGGGACGATATCAAAGATTAACTCCTCACTTCGGAAGTTGTCTAGAGATCTGAAGACAACCTCTAGTGTGATTGAGCCCATGGAGCGGGCCTCTATGCCCGGTCTGACTCCTTTAAAGGTAGTCATTGTGGGCTTGATCCGCGATGGGTTAATGCCCATTTTGCGCATTGTATCCTGATAGAGCAAGTTGAGGCTGCTACCACCGTCCATCAGCACTCGCGTCACGTGGAACCCGTCAATTATTGGGTCCAGGACCAGTGTGGCTGAACCGCCATGACGGATACTGGTCGGATGATCCCGGCGATCGAAAGTGATCGGGCATGACGACCATGGATTAAATTTTGGGGCGACTGGCTCTATCGCGTAGACGTCCCTGAGCGCGCGCTTGCGCTCCCTCTTGGGGATGTGGGTAGAGTATATCATGTTCACCGTTTTTGACCTGAGGGGGGAACTTCTTCTGTCCCCCTGTGTTCGGCGACCGGGGCTCCTCGTTGTCGTCTTCGCTTTGCAATCCCTTATCCTTGTTTTCGGCATTTAACTTGCCGCCTGTTTAAAACCCCAACAATCTCTGTTGGTATGATTGGGTGGTTTTTCTGGGTGCCATGAATCTAGTATGGAGGATCAAGTATGCGGTCAAAGCTAGATGGGCCTGAATTGTTCTTTCTGAACAGCTTCTTCCGCTGACCGGACTTAGCGCCATCGAATCCAACATTGACCGCTATATCCTCGGTGTTGTCATTGTTGTTTCGACGCTTGTATCTGTTGCGTCGAGACTTGTCGTTGCTATTTTTAGCTTAAGGGGTGCTGGCGTCGCTTGCATTGTTTTTGCTACGGGCCAGCCAACTATCCTCGCCCTCACAAAAGCGGGTGATGAGTGTCGTGAGGGCCACCATGGACTTTGGCTTCTCTTGGCCGAGGTAGCGGGCGAGCCATTCATCGTGGATGATGTGTATAAAGGCCACTAGGGCTTCGGCATCCGGATAGTCGACGAGCTACTTCTTTTTAGTTTAAAACCTAGTCCAGAATTTCCTGGCGGACACCCCGGGCCGTTGGACTATATGACTTAAGTCGTCCGTGTCCGGAGGTCGAACATATGTACCTTAGAAGTTATCAAGGAAGGCTTGTTCCAAGTCCTCCCAGTTACCGATGGAATTTTCGGGCAGGCTATTCAACCAGTGTCGGGCTGGTCCTTTGAGTTTTAGGGGGAGGTATTTGATGACATGAAGGTCATCGCCGCGAGCCATATGAATGTGGAGAATGAAGTATTAAATCCATACCACGGGGTGTGCGGCGCCTCTATATCGGGCCAGATCGCGAAGTAGCTCTGATGGGTCCATCTGCGGCTTTCAGCCCGCGTATGACTAGTTTTGTCACGTCCGAATAGATGGCCGTCGTCGGGGCAGGCTGGTGCTCGGCTTGAGTTATCATTTTGTCTCGACCACGTGGTGGTCGGTCAGCCGCATTGTGTGATGGTGGTATGTGTTCAGGTGCCTCTTCGTCGAACTGAGGTAGCAATTTCCGCTTCGGGTAGCTTTTGGCTGGGCGCTTGATGCCATATTCTTCGGCTGCTAGGACATCGGTCCATTTGTCGTTGAGCTGAGCTTGGTCAACTTGAAGCTGTTGCTGCTTCTTCAGGCTCCTTGCAGTGGCTATGAACTGGCGCTTGAAGCGCTCCTGCTCAAGAGGTTCCTCAGGCACGATGAAATCCTCAGTGTCGAGGCTCGCCTGATCCTCGGATAACGGAAGATAACTACCGTCCTCCGAGTCTTCATGCGTGGCCTGTTTACCAAGGCTAACCTGCCCATCTTCCTGTTCATCCTGTTAAGTGGCTGCGTCAACGGGATCTTCATTGTCTTTGGCATCTTTCGGAGTGTTATCTTCTCCTGTTCCACATGAATGCATTGATAACTCAATTAATACATAAAAATGTCCAAACGAACCCCGAAAAATCCCAAAAATTGACACAACACTCCTGTTGTTCTATGTTGACACGAGAAATTTTTGAAAGCAATAAGAGGCAATGGATATCGTTTCGTCCCCAAAGGTGGGACGTTGCCTACCGAAACCATCATGCTTGTTGTGAGAAAGCTCTGGTTCGTGAGAAGCATATACTCGAACCGGCCCCAAATGGGACAAATTTTTTAACACGGCATGTTGATGCTGCTCCATGATAGCATGCCAAGTTTCATGAAATTCATACGAGTTTTGGATTTACTAGAATTTAAAAACCAGGCATCTCAATGTTCTGCCGGCGATCAACAGTGCCCTAGTGTTTGAATTTAATTCCCATCTCTTCCTTGGGACCTAGAAATTCACCCAAGGACACACATGTGATTTTTCAACCAACCTTAGTGCATTGGAGCATGTGCTTGTAGTTCAAATTTGAATTATGCACATAAAATTCCTGGAAAACCAAGTTAATGCATAAAAAAGGCCAAACGAACCCCGAAAAATTCGAAGATTGAACACAACACTCCTGTTGTTTTATGTTGACACTAGAAATTTTTTGAAAGCAATAAGAGGCAACAGATACCGTCCCCTCCCCACAGGTGGTACATTCCCTATCGAAACCATCATGCTTGTTGTGATAAGCTTATATCCGAACCTGCCCCAAATGGACAAAATTTTCACCACGACATGTTCATGCCGCTCCATGGTAGCATGCCAAGTTTCATGAATTTCATACGAGTTTTGGATTTACTAGAATTTAAAAACCAGGCATCTCAACGTCTTGCCAGCAATCAACAGTGCCCTGGTGTTTGAATTTCATTCCCATCTCTTGCATGGGACCTAGAAATTCACACAAGGATACACATGGGATTTTTCAACCAACTTTGGTGCATTGGAGCATGTGCTTGTAGTTCAAATTTGAATTATGCACATAAAATGCCTAGAAAACCCAGTTAATGTATAAAAAGGCCAAACGAACCCCGAAAAATTCATTCCCATTTCTTCCATGGGACCTAAGCATGCACTGAAGGACACAGATTTGATTTTTCAACCAATTTGTATGCACCGGAGCATGTGCACGTAATTTAATTTTGAATTGTGCACCTAAAATGGCTAGAAAACCAGTTTAATGTATGAAATGTCCAAACGCCCTGAATAATTCCAATTCTTTTACGACACACATACAGTTGCATGTTCACTTCAGATAAAAGGTCTAGCAATTCAAACACCGTCCATTGCTGCTGTGACCCCATTTTGTAATTCAATTCAAGTAGATCCCACACAGTTTATTCTCACCAACCGTGTGAGATGTAGTACAAAATATCTTGGAGCAACGTCGGTGTATAGTACGCCTATGGCTTACGCGAGAAGGTGCATCGGCTACAGTCCACAGCCGGCATGTCAGGCACACTAGCTCGCTCCCCCAAAACTCCTGCCTCTGCAACCCTCGCAATCTCAAAAATATCTACCGCTTGGAAGGTTTTAATGTTTGATAGCACACGATTAGTATGTGCGGACCATGTGCGATGTCTATTATTCCCGCTCTGCTCCCTTGATTCAAATTTTCAGTAGCCCCGGCATTTTACTCCCGCCTCTGCATCCCTCGCAATCTCAAAAATATCTGCTCGCCCTTGATCCAAATTTTCAGTAGCCCCGCGTTGTTACTCCCGCCTAGTAAAATTTTAAGTTGCCGCAGTATTTCCTCAAACGCAACCTCCGCTCACACAAACACACACAACCCTCAAAACCATTGGTAGGTCGCCGCCATCACCGGCGCCTCCATCCTCAACCTATGCCTGTGTGCCGGGGAGCTCGAGTAGCCAATGGACAAAAAGAGGTTTATTGTGGCCTTGTTGCACGACGCCAGCAAGTTGGCCGCCGAGGTGTCCCAGTCATCCTCCGCGGGTCCGATCTGCCGTCGCCGGTCCCCTAATCCGCCCGCCGCCGCGCCCCTACGCCGGTTCAAGGACTTTCCGTCCTCCCTTGGACCCGGGAGCCGATGAAGTCCTACTTTGGGGTCCGGCAGCGGCGGTGGGGGACGTGGGTCACCGAGATTACAGATTGAGAGACCCACACCCGCCAGTTGCTCGGTAGCTTCCACACGGCCGAGCTTGCAGCCATGGAGTACGACCGCTGGCAGATCCGCTACCACGGCGCGATGGCTAGGCTCAATTTCCCCTTCGGCACACGTCCGGTCCACCTCGTCCCACTGGAGCCAGGGTGGTGAGCTCGGCTATGGCGAGGGAGGACCGTGAGTCATGGGAGAATCTCAAGGCCGAGGCCACCGACGAGGCCTACATGCAAGAGCTCCGCTGACACAGAGGGTGGCAAGGATATCGCGCTCTCCTCCGATGAGGAGGTCGAAGGCAGCAAGGACGGTGGTGCGGAGGGCGGCGAGGTTATCGCGCTCTACTCTGATGACGAGGGCGAAGGCGGCGGCGACGGCGGCACGGAGGGCGTTGAGGTGGGCCCCGAGGACGAGGAGATCGACGTCAACGAGTGGAGGAGTGCCTTCCCCAATGACCCCGACGACAGTACTGGCCCATACCCGGCTCGCGGCACACCGTACATGACGAGGAAGGATTGGCTCGACCTCTTCTTCGACCGAAAGTAGTTTAGCTTAGTTTAAATTTAAGTTTTATGTTCGGTTATGCAAAACTATCTATGTTTATGTTTGAATGCATGCTACTTTCGGTTGAACCTGCTTTGAACTTGATCAAATTGAAGTTTACAACCTTAAGTTTAGGGGATCGACTAGAAAAGGCCAAAAATTGCTGGAGTATATACATATATCCACTAAGGGTTTTAGTCCTATAACTTTTTAAGGATTGCCTAGAGATGTCCTTATGACTTGTTTATTTCAGTTCTTCACAATGTGATGCTTTATATGTGCAACTATTTGTTGTGCAGTTCAATTTCATAAATAACAGTTTCAACAATACCACTATGAATTACAATATTTGGTTGTTGTTAAGGATATTGCAGTTAACATGCCTTTTCATTTTTCAATTGTTGTTTAGCAACATGCATTGTACTGAATGACTAAATATGCAATCCCAGGATACATAACAACAAGGAAGAGTGTTACCTTAATGTTCTGATGATGTCTAGATATACATGTAATAAAATCTTATATAATGGGATGGATGGAGTGTTGTACTACATCATTTTTCAATTGTTGTTTAGCTTCTAATATTAACTTGGTGCTTTTAGGTACATATATCATTGCCAAAGATCCACACTTTGACCCTTCTGCGTATGGGGCAATGAGATATTCATGAACCAGCATCAAGTGAGGAAACTGATAAAGATTGTTACTAAAATGGGTCAACAGATGTCAATCGAACTATTTGTTTACACTATATGCAAGACAACAGTGAACTGCAGGATGGTAAGTAAGAACCCTATAGCCTTCTTTTTACTGCCCGTAATGAGTTGTGTTAGATGACAATATCTGAATCTTTTTTCTTTTGAAGTGGATCCTGAAGCAGTTAACTCAAGATTACCTCTCAAACTACATGATTGGTGGCCGGCCATCACAAGGGGTTGGACTAGAGTCCTGCATGCCTTCTACATCCAGGAGAGCACAATAGGGCCATTCCGCGTCACCATGTTCAGCAACTGGAATGTCTGTCGCCTCTTTCTTTACCATCTATAATAGTACAAGTATAGAACCCTAGTACATCATTCTTTATTTGGTGCTTATGTAATTCTTAAACATATGTACATGTGAATCAAATAATGCATTGGTTGTTTGAACCTGATGGATATGAATAAAGCTATAGCCTACTTTCAAGTTTAAATTAGGTACAATTTTAAATAGCAGCAATTAAAATAGGGTGAAATTATGTTGTGCGGGTCATTATGGCACACACAGTTGGTAAAACACAAACGTTTGCGATATACACCATAATCTGAGATGGTTCACAGAGAGGAAACGTGTGCAAGCATGCACACAGTTTCCATTTGCAAAGCATGTGTGATGTTAGACACTATCACATAGGGTGCGGGAAAACTAAATGTGTGTGATTGTCAACCTATCGTACACGGTTTATAATCATGAACTGTTTGTGATGTGCCAGGCATCGTAAATCTCCCGTGCCTACAATCTACCTAGAAAACTGCCGTGCCTGGAATCTGCCTGGTTTTAGGCAGAACCACAAAACTCCGACTGCGATGGCAATGCGAGAAAAAATGAGTGGCAAGGATGAATCATTTGGGATATTCGAGATATCGGAAACGGTTATACGGGGACAACTGTATGCATCAAGGCTTCCTATCCCCGACGGTTTCTGGGTCGTGTGGGAAGGACCCCCCTATCGCCCACACTCACTTGGAGACGGTTCCATATGCCGTAGCGGAAAGGGGTTAAAAACCATTTGTTTAGGACCGACGTGCACCAGTGCATGTTTGGCCGATCGATCATATGGCCCGTAGAAGGCCCATTGATGCTACGGACCATAGAAGGCCCATTGTTTCTATGGACCTTAGAAGGCCCATTGTTTCTACGGCCTATAGGAGGCCCATGGTAACTACAGTAAATATGTAGCCCATGGCTATTGTGGCCTAGTTTTTAAAAATAGGTTATTGCGGCCACTAGCAAACCGCGGAAAAAGAACTGCACTGACTACAAGCAAACAAATAAACAAGATAGCAAGGAAATAAATAAGCAAGCAACTTACGCTAGGCTATCACAGATATTACACATATTACATCCACTCGGCATCAAAGTTCGCCACCAATGCAAATATAGGGAACAAAGCAGCATATCATATACACTGGTTGTCAAAGTTGGCGACCAGTGCAAATAAACGCCGTAGAAAAACAAGTCCAGAACTGAAACCACTCCAGAAGAGCTCAAGAAACAATATCCTGGGTACCCATAATGCTGGCATGATGCTTAGCAAGCTTATTAACTTTCTCTCTTTTGGCACTTAAATCCTTCAGCACTTGTTGTTGCACAAAAAGGTATGCATTTGAATTCTGCAGGGACTTTCTCATCCTTCGGCTTCTTGCTGCAGCACAGCTAACTGATGCCTTTCATCCTGTAGATGAGACTGAAGAAGCCGAAGTGATTCAGGCAGCGAGTTCAAACAGCTTGTGCTAGCGGTACTGGCCAGTAACTCGAACACTACATCAACGCAGGACTGTGGGGTTTTCTCAATATCTACAAGATCGTTTTTATCACCTTTCTTGGAGACCAACAAGGATGCCTCACACTAGTGCAGAACCGGGCAATAGCACCGGTTCGTAAGGGGCTTTAGTGCCGGTTCGGTAACCGGCACTAAATTGTAGGCACTAAGCCCCCCCCCCATTTAGTACCGCTTCAGCACGAACCGGTGCTAAAGGGCAAACACGTGGCACGAGGCAGCTCCGTGGGCGCGTAGGACATTACTACCTGTTGGTAACACCAACCGGTACTAAATGTTTTGGTGTGTTTTGGTTTTATTTTTTATTTTTACTTTAATTTTGTGTTTTCAATTTAATTTTGTGATTGTTTGACATTATAATGAGTTGTTAAATCATTAGGTGATTAGTTTGACTGGATGCGTGTGGATCCTAGCTAAGTCATCAAGTATATGTCATATCCATATTATATATACTTGATCACCTACTTAAGTGATTGAGGTAATATGGATATGGCATATACTTGATCACTTAGCTAGAATCCATATTTATGTCTTCGATATGAACTTACTAGAATCCATATACTTTGATATTCGTCCGGAAGATGATATCTAACATATAATTTATATCGAAGACATAAATATCTCATATAACTAAATTAAATATATATCTAACATATAATTTATATCTAATATCTAACATATATGTTCATATATAGGTGAAACACTAAACACTTACTAGTTCTATTAATTCAACTAAATAAACTAGTTCTATTAATTCAACTAAGCATTTACTAAAAATAAACTAGTTCTATTAATTTCTTACTAAAATAAAGTAGGTAGTTCTATATAGTAATATTTTGATTAGATCATCAAATCTCATATAATTTATGGCATATACTTTGATATTCGTCCGAAAGATATAATTTATATTCATATAACTAAATTAAATATATATCTAACATATAATTTATATCTAATATCTAACATATATGTTCATATATAGGTGAAACATTAAACACTTACTAGTTCTATTAATTCAACTAAATAAACTAGTTCTATTAATTCAACTAAGCATTTACTAAAAATAAACTAGTTCTATTAATTTCTTACTAAAATAAAGTAGGTAGTTCTATATAGTAATATTTTGATTAGATCATCAAATCTCATATAATTTATGGCATATACTTTGATATTCGTCCGAAAGATATAATTTATATTCATATAACTAAATTAAATATATATCTAACATATAATTTATATCTAATATCTAACATATATGTTCATATATAGGTGAAACATTAAACACTTACTAGTTCTATTAATTCAACTAAATAAACTAGTTCTATTAATTCAACTAAGCATTTACTAAAAATAAACTAGTTCTATTAATTTCTTACTAAAATAAAGTAGGTAGTTCTATATAGTAATATTTTGATTAGATCATCAAATCTCATATAATTTATGGCATATACTTTGATATTCGTCCGAAAGATATAATTTATATTCATATAACTAAATTAAATATATATCTAACATATAATTTATATCTAATATCTAACATATATGTTCATATATAGGTGAAACATTAAACACTTACTAGTTCTATTAATTCAACTAAATAAACTAGTTCTATTAATTCAACTAAGCATTTACTAAAAATAAACTAGTTCTATTAATTTCTTACTAAAATAAAGTAGGTAGTTCTATATAGTAATATTTTGATTAGATCATCAAAGCTCATATACCTAAATTTTCTTACTAAAAATAAACTTGTTCTATTAATTTTCATACTAAAAATAAACTAGTTATATTAATTCAACTAGTTCAAATCTCATATATATACCTAATTAATATCTAGCTATACTAATTCAACTAGTTCAACTTGTTCTAATTCATGTAAAATATATTTGACATTAATATTTAACATCTTTTCCATATAATTCATCTAACATTAACATTCTAACATTATTATCTATGTAATTTATCTAACATTAATCTAAACAACAGAAAATAGAAAATAAGTAAAAAAGTCTGTGTGTGTGTGGTGTGTGTGTGTGTGTGTCTCTGTGTGTGTGTGTGTGTATACGACCGGGGGGCGGCGGTGTACGGGGGGCGGCGGCGTACGGGCGGCGGCGAGCGATGACGTGGGGACGGGCGCGGCGGGTGAGAGGCGGCGGCGACGTACGGACGCGGCGGGGGCGACGGGCCGGGCGGTGACGGCGACGACGGGTGGCGGGGGCGATGGCGGTGACGGCGACGACGGGTGGCGTGGGCGACGGCGGTGACGGCGACGACGGGCGGCGGGGGCGGCGAGGGCGGCGTGCGATGGGGCGACAGACGCGGTGAAGAAGTTTGGATCGAGAAGAACTACTGGTGGTCGATGAAACTGATTTTTTCGTAGGTTCCATATATATAGGAGGGGTCTTTAGTGCCGGTTGGAGCCACCAACCGGTACTAAAGGCCAATTTTCGCCAGGCCAAGGGGCGGGAAACGGCCCCTTTAGTACCGGTTCGTGCCACGAACCGGTACTAAAGACCCCCCCTTTAGTACCGGTTGGAGCCACCAACTAGTACTAAAGGTTGTGCTCTGCCACCGGCGATGCACAATGTTTAATCCCACCTCGCCGAGCGAAGGGCAGCCGCACTGGTTTATAAACCCAGCCGAGGCTTCTCCTTCGAGCTTCTCTATATAGTAGGCTTCTGGGCCTAATTAACTAGGGTGCGCTACCCTATGAGCCTGCTGGCCCTTCTGGGCCTGCATTTGCACACCCAAGGTCTAGCAGGCCCACTGGGCAGCGCGCCAACAAATTTTTTATATAGTTTTTTCTTTTCTGCATTATTTATTTTCTTCTATTTATTTTTGAGTAGTTTTTTATATAGTTTTTTCTCTTTTCTGAATTATTTATTTTCTTCTATTTATTTTTGAGTAATTTTTTGTATAGTTTTTTTATATAGTTTGTACACGAAGTGCGTCCAGTTTTTGCCGTGACCCTCTCTACTCTTTCGCGCATGCTATGCGGGTGATATGATGATACCATGCCAAGTTTCAACATTTTTAGGATTCATTTTGTAGTGATTATCAATTTCACGGTCATTTAGCTCTCTAAACAATTAGGTAAATGACCGAAAAACAATAAATGGTGTCAGAACATGTTGGAAATTGAAGACGTCGCTTTGAATGCTGCATACTGAACACAAAAGAAGTCCGGAGTTCAAATAAGTTTAAAAAACATTGAAGTGGCCGTGTAACAGATGAGTTCTCGTCCGAAACCTTGATACTCCGAAAGAGTTTGTCCAGTTTGTACATGAAGTGCGTCTAGTTTTTGCCGTGACCCTCTCTACTCTTTCGCACATGCTATGCGGGTGATATGATGATACCATGCCAAGTTTCAACATTTTCAAGATTCATTTTGTAGTGATTTAGCTCTCTAAACAATTAGGTAAATGACCGAAAAACAACAAATGATGTCAGAACATGTTGGAAATTGATGACGTCGCTTTGAATGCTGCATACTGAACACAAAAGAAGTCCGGAGTTCAAATAAGTTCTTAAAAATAAAAAAGAGGTGCAATGCTGGTTAATTTGCTTCAAGCCATTCGGAATAGTGTAGACTGCACTGCACATAGCTCAATGCAATCTATGCTATTCTGCAAGGCTTGAAGCTAATCAACATGCAGGTGATCATTGCAACTCTTCGTCATTGTCTGTGCACTCACGGCTTATAAACCGCTCATACTGCCTCTCTCTTGGCGAGGTGGGTCTAAAAATCAGCTTACAAGGAAACTCTAGTACCGGTTCATGGCATGAACCGATACTAAAGGTCTTCGTGGGGGCCCCAGCCTGACCATAGCCTGACACAGCCTCATTAGTACCGGTTCGTGGCATGAACCGGTACTAAAGATTGCCCACGAACCGGTACTAATGATGCCCGCCCGCCTAGCCGTTGGAACCGACACTAATGGTCACATTAGTGCCGCCTCAAATTCAAACCGGCACTAATGTGCTTCACATTTGACCCTTTTTCTACTAGTGTCACTATCTTGAACTGCATTACTTTCTCTACCATTGCATAGTGGGGTGCTCTTCTCCAATATTCTGTTCGCATACTACAAGAGAAACAAGCAGACACATCACAAGTTTAGCATGTAGTATACGAAACTCATTTCGGCAAATCGGTTCAATAGTAAGGTGGACAGGATAACAACATGAAACACACACACACACACACACACACACACACACACATATATATATGTGTGTGTGTGTGTGTGTACTATGGTCACTGTATTGTCCATATAATTCTAGTTTATGTTGCCAAATCAAGATAGAGACATAGTTCAACTCATATATTTTTAAGACACAGCAACATAGACAGAATGTAAGTGTGATAAACTACACAGCATTGGCAACACTTGTAACGTGCATCACATGATAACATAACTGTTTATACAACTGAAATTGAAATCAACATAGAGCAAGAAGTTAGAACAACAATCCAGTTAAAGAAATAAGTTTAAAACATACATGTTGCGCCATTAGAGTATCAATTGGATCCTTCAAAATCGAAAGTAGTTGGTATGAGTAAATACAGTGATGCAGCATCAAAGGAGTATGGACCATTGCTACGGAATCTGACCTGAGAATAGTTGCTCTTCTGCTTTAAACATGGAGTTTGGGTTCTCTGTGGTGGTCTTCGTGCTTTTGGCACTGCAGTTGCTTTACAAACTGCTCGTGTGGGGGCACTTTGTGGTGGACATGGTGCTTTGTCAACTAGAAGTGGGTTACTATCCGCTGGGATTGGGGTTAGATGGGTTGTAGCTGGTTCTCTGCCCAATGGTGTAAGTGTGCAATTTGGAAGAATCTCGATTATGTGTGGTGGGGCTAGTTTGTGGTCCAGTAAAACCTTGGTTCTATCTGCATTAGATACTGCCATCACCCCCTCCAATTCAAATGTATGATAAACAAGAAAATAAATTGAACGTACAGACATTGTATGATAAACAAATGTGGTAATTTACACATATGTTTTCTAACCAAACATGACAGCAAGACACAATTTCACATATATGATGCCTAACTAAACAGGATAGCATGACATAGTTTCAGATATATGATGGATAACTTAACGGGATATAATGGCATAATTCAACATATGATGAGTATCTAAACACGATGGCATGACAAAACTATATGATGTCTTTCTAAAATAGGTTGGGATGAAATAATTCACATACATGTTGTCTAAATATACAGGATGGCATGATATAATTGACATAATTGATTCATATACTAAGCAGCTGGCACTCGCATGTATGATCTCTAAACTAAGCAGATGGAATTCAATATTGTGGGAATGATGTCTAAACTAAGAAACGCAAGACGCCATATCCATGATATGAGAAATATAAACATTTTCAACTTAGAGCATACACCTCAGGTGGGATATAGGACTGGTCATTTGTCTCTGAATCGTCCTCTGAGGAGCTCCCTATAACCATCGAGATATATGCTTCAACAGGTACCATTGCCTGCTCTGAAGACCTTGTTTTCACTCCTGATTTTTCCATAACTGACTCAAATGGCTGATACACATGAAGAGTAGTTCAATGTCACAGATTGTCGACAAATGGAATACGTAATGAAAAAAAGATGGCATGAGATAATTCACATATATGATACCTGGCTACATGGTGGTGCATAATTCATATATATGATAACAGGCTGAAAAACATGGCATTGCATAATTCACATATCTGATATAGAAAGCAAACAGGAGACATTCACACAAAGCATGTCTAATCTAAGCAGATGGCATGGCAATGCAAGACACCATATGCATGATATGATCAATATAACCCTGCCAAGTTAGAGCATGCACCTCGGGGGGAATACGACTGGTCATCTGTCTCTGAATCCTCCTCTGAGGAGCTATATATAACTAGCAACTGCATCGACAGGTAGCACTGACTGCTCAGAAGACCTTGTTTCCACTCCAGATTTTCCAATGAATGACTCAAATGGCTGATGCATAGGAAGAGTAGATGAATGTATAACATTGTTTACAAATGGAATACATTATGAAAAAAATGGCACGATACAATTCACATATACGATGACTGGCTAAACAGGATGTCATTGCATGATTCACGTATATGATGCCTGGCTAAAGAAGATTGCATTGCATAATTCCCATATACTCCCTCCATTCCTAAATATTTGTCCTTTTAGAGATTTCAAATGGACTACCACAAACGGATGTATATAGACATATTTTATAGTGTAGATTCACTCATGTTGCTTCGTATGTAGTCACTTGTTGAAATCTGTAAAAAGAAAAATATTTAGGAAAGGTGGGAGTATGATATAGAAAACAAATAGGTGGCATTCACACAAAGAAAATCTAAACTAAGCTGATGACATATAATATGTATAATGTAAGCAATGGGAGGCGCCATATGCATGATATGACCAACATCAGCATGCCAGGTTAGAGCAAACACCTCAGGTGGTAAATAGGAGTGATCAGCTCCCTCTGAATCCCCAACTAAACAGTTATCTTCCTCTGGAATACAATCTGGAATGGCGGGAGGGGGCCCACTTCGCCCACCATGGAGCGGCGTCTGTATGCCCTTATATTCCCTCGCAACGATCTTCTCTTTTTCTCTACATGTTCAGTACGGTTGTGTATAATAACTGACATGCATAATTAAAAAATGGTTAGGTTTTTTAACACCTGAGGGGTGCATGAAGAAATCAAGACTAATGGTAGAAAATGAGTGGATCGATCCAAAACAAATGATAGCAGGTAGATTATAGCTTCAGTTTAAAAAGATAGGCATTCATCTGCTGTTTGTTGCCCACCCAACATGAACCACATAGAAGACCCCAGATGAACCAGATCGTAGACAAATACTATTCATTGCTGCCTCGATATGAGAACCACGGGCATTTTAAAACTCAGGTTTGAACGATAAAGTAGCAAGTAATAATAATCGATGTATAACATAAGCAAACACGAAAGACTGCGACCTCTCTTCCGAAACTATGCAGTCCTCAGGTTCATCTGCTCAGTCGATGATGGTAATGTAGTTAGCATGGCTGCCGACAATGAGGAAGATGATCTGACGCGATGAAAGAAATTCTGCAAGGCGAATCTCTGCTGCCATGAATGCTTCTGTCGATGGTGCACCTCAGGTGGGGTGGATGATGGCACGGTAGGAGCAGGACATAACACACAGAGTTTTCTTTGATGCCTATCTAAAAATGAAGTAAATTTGTAAGGGCTCCTTAGAATTGGAGGATTCTAGAAATGCAGGGACAGTAAAACACAGGAATAGGATGGGGCTGCACGTGCAAAACAGAGCATTTGGAAACATAGGATTTCTGTCAACCTGGGCATTTGGTTCACATGAATTGGAAGAACACGGGCATGGAGAAACATGGTAAAATTAAAGTCAAACCACGTGAAAAATGAAAAAATAAGAATCTTATTATGCCAGTAATGCAATTAGTCACGCTCTTCATGCATATTAATTATCAAAGGACATCCAAGTGGATATTAAAATTCCTACATTTTTTCTTTGAAAGAGACACCAAAGAAAAAAATCCTCCAGTTTTGCTTTGCTCCACTCCTTCTAACCAAATGCACGAATAGTAGTACCATAGTAGTTCCATAGAAAAGGATCCCTGAGGGATCGACATGAATGCAGAGTAACAAAGTGATGCGACGAGTGTACAACCTCTTTGGCATAGCCTTGTCGACCTCAACATCATTGGGTTGGACGCGGAGGATGGTGATGCTGGTGTGATTGTCGGAGGCGGGGAAGAAGATCGGAGGCCTCTGGAAATGGCACCAAGGGTACCGCTCCGCTATGATGGAAGGTTCCGTCATTGGAGCAGCTCCGGTGAGGTGTACGGCGGCGAGGGTGAAGCAGGACAAGACAAACAATGTTAATCGGCAGGAGCAGGACATAACACATAGAGTTTTCTTTGATGCCTATCTAAAAATGAAGTAAATCTATAAGGGCTCCTTAGAATTGGAGGATTCTAGAAATGCAGGGACAGGAAAAACACAGGAATAGGATGGGGCTGCACGTGCAAAACAGAGCATTTGGAAACATAGGATTTCTGTCAACCTGGGTATTTGGTTCACATGAATTGGAAGAACATGGGCATGGAGAAACATGGTCAAATTAAAGTGAAACCACGTGAAAAAAGAAAAAATAAGAATCTTATTATGCCAGTAATGCAATTAGTCATGTTCTTCATGCATATTATTTCTAAAAGGACATCCAAGTGGATATTAACATTCCAACATTTTTTCTTTGAAAGAGACACCAAAGGAAAAAATCCTCCAGTTTTGCTTTGCTCCACTCCTTCTAACCAAATGCATGAATAGTAGTACCATAGTAGTTCCATAGAAAAGGATCCCTGAGGGGTCGACATGAATGCAGATTAACAAAGTGATGCGACGAGTGTACAATAGGGTAGCTGTCCCCGATGAAAAGCGAGTACTCTCCAAGAGTGTTCCTCGGCACCCATGTAGCATCACGAGGGTTGAACTCGGCGCCGTTCATCTGGTACACGCGGCATCCCAGATCTAGACACATGGTGACGTACAAAGTCAAGGTCCATGCATAATAATTTGTGCTCAAATATGGCGGTCAGTAATACTGTGCAGCAAATAGTACTACTCTGGTATAGAGGAAGTAAAATAATCGGCTTATTATATATACCCACTCTTGGCTACATGGATGAGATAGTAAGACATGGAAAAACAAAAATGGTGGCAGCTAGTGGGTTCAAGTCTTCAAGGGCCTAGCTAGCTATACGCGTCCTCCAAGGTAAAAAGTACTCCTACCAGTACGACAAAGTATACTACTAGTACAACAATGAAAGAGAAGGCGAGAGGGTTAAAAAATGGAATACCTGGGTAGATGGTGACGGTCCGATCGTGGTAGATTGTGTGACCATGTTGCACATCAGTGGTACCATGGGTAACGAATGCTAAGATAGTTGATCCCAATATGCCAAAGTCAGCTACAAGGTTCCAGGTTAGACCGAATCGCGGATGCAAATGCACATCCAGGATTAGTGATCTTATTTTGATCGGGGGATGACTGGTCCCTGCAAAACAATGGAGTACCGTTAGGGATGCAAATGATGGTTTTTGCATTCTGTTTGTAATCTCCCGTATCGTAGGATGGCAACCAGATGAAACAAGTCCCCTGGCTTGTCACCTCGAAGATGTGGCCTAGATGGCGCACGGCGTCTTCGAACATGTAGGGGTACAAATCTGCTGCCGCCAACATGCGCCAGCCTCTACCGTTACTGCCTCTTGCATTGATGGCAATCCTTATGTCGAACACCGCGATGAGATAGCAATCGTCGTAGCCGTGTCGCTTTGCCGGCAGGTCCGAAATTGCTATCTTCTTCGATCTCATGTAGGCATCATCATACGTATTCAAGCCCAGCCAGTCCGGAAGGCTGGTCCCAATGGTGGAGAAGGGATCTACCGGAACGGCCGCACTGTTGTGGATGTTGTGCAAAATGATGGTGGTATCCGGCCGGAGGTATGCAAGCCAATCTTCGTTGGCACCAACCCAGACCTATATATAAGACGGTGGGCAGCGGAGAAATTACGGGATGGAAATGGAATAACTAAGTACTACATGATCAAACTCCATTACTAACCTGCTCATCGGACAAAATCCGACTACCTCTCAACGTCGGCAACTCTAGCGGAGTCAACGTGCAACCATGGCCAGGGAGCGGTGGACTGTTCAAAGGATTGTCCCATAGAAGAACCTTCTCCTAGAGGACACATGGAAGACCAACAAGCGTGGCCTGTTTAAGCAGCGTCTTGGAAAAGTTGGTACAGGAAGCACTGAGTCTTGCGGCGGTGAGGACGTCGGAGCGGCGTGCGATTTCTCCCACTGGATCTTCGTCCAAGGTCTCCCAGCCCAGACGAGGAGGAGAACCGCCTGGCAAATCCATTGGAGCAGCGACGAACTGCCTTCTCTTCGGGGGAGGGGAACTGGCGAGGAGGAGATAAGAGCGTAGTAACCGCAGGGCCTCGTCCCTTCCAACTGTAGATCGTTCCTCAGCGAAGGGGTGAGGCTATTATTTACTACTAGTACTCCCTCCGATTCTTTTTACTCTGCGCATAAGAGCAGACCCGGATACCAAGGCAGGGGCTCGCTGCATGCTTTCTGGATGGAAATACCCCTGGCACAAGGATGGGAGGAGCTAGCAGCTAAAATGCCCCTTGCGGCCCATTGGCTATCCGCCCGCGTTCTCCTCTCTCTGCATGCTGCATGGATGTCTCCCTCTCTCTCACATGACTACATGCGGTGGCGCTGGCCTATGAGAAGCTCGCGTGGAGACACTAGTAGAAAAAGGGTCAAACGTGAGACACATTAGTGCCGGTTTGAATTTGAGCCGGCACTAATGGTACCATTAGTGCCGGTTCGAACGGCTATGCATTAATGCCGGTTCGTGTTGAACCTTTAGTGCCGGTTCGTGCCACGAACCGGTACTAAAGGGGTGATGGCAGGCTGGCGTCAGGCCGGGGCCCCACGATCACCTTTAGTACTGGTTCGTGTCACAAACCGGTACTAAAGGGCTAACCTTTAGTACCGGTTTGTGACACGAACCGGTACTAAAGGGGTCTGACCTATAGTACCGGTTTGTGACACAAACCGGCACTATAGGGCAATTTTCAAACTCTACCCCCCCTGTGTGGCGCCATTTCAATTTTGAAAAAATCAAAAGAAAATGATAAAAACTTCAAAAATAAAATCCTTCGAGAGGTAGTTATATTACTACATCTACTAGTTAGGAAAAATTGAAAACTTAAATTTGGACATGTTTTGCAAAAAGTGTAGGGAAAATGTAAAACGGCTATAACTTTTGCATACGATGTCGGAAAAAAACGTATAATATATCAAAAAATTCAGCACGAAAATACGCATCCGATGGAGACGGCCAATGGCCTGTTTGCAGTTTTTTAGAATCCTCAAATTCCAAAAGGAAAAAAAGATATGGTCAAATTTAAGTTTTTTAATTTTTTTTTGTTAAATCTGGTCAAACTACTTATTCAATAAGTATTAATGTTACTACATAATTATTCAAGAATATTAGTGTTACTAAATAATTATTTCAATTTTTTGAATTTTGGTCAAATCTGGTCAAACTATGGTTAAACTATGGTCAAACTATGGTCAAACTGTGGTCAAACTATGGTCAAACTTATTCAAGAAATATTAGTGTTACTAAATAATTACTGTTTTTTAGAATAATAGTTTCAAACTCAAACAGTGAAATGTGTGACTTCATGCTCAAGCTAAACTCCCGAGGGTTAATAGGATTGACATCTTACTATTGTCAGGAAAACAACAAGTGCAGACTTGGAAACGAAGGAGAATAGAACCCGAAAGTTAAGCATGCTCGGGCTGGAGTAGTGAGAGGGATGGGTGACCGGTCGGGAAGTTAGATGATTTGGAATGAGTGATCCACACTTGAGCAGTTAAGAGAGGTGATTAGAGACTAAATCACCAAATAATTCAGAAAAATTAAAAATCGAAAAAAAATAATCAAAAAAAATTTCCAAAATTTTCAAAAAAATATTCAAAAAAAACCCTTAGTACCGGTTGGTAACACCAACCAGTACTAAAGGTCCCCCGTACCAGGGCGCGAGCTCACGCCACGTGGTGGCACTTTAACGCCGGTTCGTGCCGAACCGGTACTAAAGGGGGGGCCTTTAGTGCCCACCAATTAGTGCCGGTTATGGAACCGGCACTAAAGGCCCTTATGAACCTATTTTAAAGCTCTGTTTTCTACTAGTGAGACAGCAATCTTCTCTCCAAAAGAGATTTTTTTGAAAGAAAGGGATTATGGAACGTTATGGGATTGCATTATAATGTAAATAATAGCACTAGTAAGAAATTTTTGGCACTAGGTAGTAGTTTTTGGCGTGGATTAAGAAATTTTGGGTATGTTTTTGCCCTTTTTTGTACACGCCAACTAGTGTCAAAAAACGTCTTACATTATGTGACGGAGGAGTACGTACTCGTAATGTAGAAGTACTAGTACTACTCTTCTCAACTAGTAGTGCGATGTACTGTACTTCTAGTCTAGTCTAGTATAGTGCACCAGTTTTAAACTCTTGAATCTTAGGGCCAAGGAGCTACAGTTGGAAGTGGAGGGTACTACTGTTCTCTAGAACCATCGTTGTACTATAAATGCAGGGGAAGTACACCTGCGTAGTGGCCTAGTGGGTACTCTCGGTGCTCTATTCAGCCGCTCCTCTCACATAGCTGGCCTATTCAGCCGCTCCTCTCACGCACACACTAGCAGCCTGTTTATCAGTGACGGTTACTGCGGGGGCAGAACATTTGAGTTATTTAATACAGCGAGACTAGGCTTTTCGCTTCCATTTGTGGAGGTGTGATGGATCTCGTCGAACTTTGTTAGTAGTTCCTTCTTTATGAATGAGATGAAGCAAAGCTTTTGCCTCCGTTTCAAACAAAACACGTCAAGAGGAATTTCTTTTATAGTAGAGCCGATAATGGAGTGAAGTCCTTGCGTGCAACGCCACAAGCTACAGAGTAGTAGTACTTCCTCCGTCTAGGTGTGTAAGTCATCTTACATTTGCATCGCGGCCAAGGCGGAGAGGAAAACAAGAAAACTTAATGTCTTTTTGCTAATTAATAGCATTGCATGCAATGAACTAAGCACTGCATGTTATGTTTGGTAGTCTCAAGTCATTGAAAGCATGCACAACCCACATATCTTATTGGTTGATATGCAACAAAACAAAAAACGAGAAGGGAGTTAATGTATGGTGCCTAAGTGTTTTGGGATTATTTGGTTTTCGTAAGGTGACTTACACATCTAGACGGAGGGAATAGAGCACTTTACGTACAGAGCCATATTGCACAGTTCCCAATGCCCCACCAGGCTTTTCTGGCTCCTCGGGCTTAATTGGGAGGCGCTAGTTTAAATATGCTACTAGCTGATGAGGAAGCTGCAAGCGAGGTGCGGCTAGGGAGAGCACGCGAGCCACGGGATGTTGGGAAGGAAAACCCGTTCACATGGCTAGGCTGTCCAGTGCACCCAGATTGTGGGGCCGCACGTCCGTTTGACTTGAAAACTCAAACTACCCGTGTAAAATATTGGCTCGCAGCGAAGTGTATTAGTACTATTTTTTTAAAAGGCCGCCGTGCGTTCGGCCGGGATCGATCCCACAAAATGAGGTATACACTCCCGTGACCACCAGTAGTACTCGTTGGAGTACAACGCAACCTAGAATCGCCTTTTGTCGCTAGTAGTACATACATTGTTCCTTACAAGAAACCCCTATCTTCTGTTGCTGGCTATAAGCCAGTGCCATGTCATCTACAGCCCATCTTATAGCCAACATGTACAATAATATATCAAAAGAGTGTACTACTTTTTTATTATGTGGTCCACTTCTCATTCTCACAAAGTGCCTAGGAGCATGTGCTAGAGCTGGCTCTTCACGAAGAGCCCGCTTACCTTCTCTCTCCTCTTCTCTTTCCTCTAACTAAGAAGAAATGTACTAGTTCATTTCTTATAGCCCGCTGAATCAGCTCTATTGTACTTGCTCTAATAATGCAAGAAACCACTAAAATGGCAAGAAACTACTACCACTTGCATACGTGGCAGACTTAAGATAATATTACCTTATCAACCATTGTACATGCTCTTAACAACAAAAATCCTCGAGTGACCTCCTACCTCGGGCCCGTCCACCTAGTCATCCTCAGCCATGGGACGCAGCTACCGCCGCCGGCAAAACGCGAGGTCAAAACCGCCGGCGGTGCAGAGCCCATGTTGCGGCAGCCCGGATGCCAGCTCTGTCCGGCGCTCGCGGCCGCTAGCTAGCCGAGATAGCTCCATCCAGGTGCTTGTCTGCAAGGTTTGCTAGCTAGATTGACATGGCAGCGCGGCGGCTTGCTCGAGCGCGCCGTGCTAAGGCCAGCCATCTAGCTTGAGCGAAGGCCAGCATGGCGGCTTGATCGCTCGTGAGTCACGCTTGGGCCAGCCTGCCAACCCGTGAGGAGGCCAGCGCGGCGTCCAGCCCGTCGAGCGGAGCGGCGGCCAACTCGCTCATCACCAGCACCACCGACAAACACGCATGAGTACTGTTTGAAGTAATGTTCAGGAAAAATAATGATTTGAGGGGGAATAACAGGATAGAAGGTCAGATGTGGGTCACTCGTGTCAATGGTCAAAGAAAATGTGTTGGTTTAAGCTGCCTCGTCAGCACAGACGTGTGGGCCAACCTTGTCATAAATGGGTTTAAACGAACCTAATTAGTAGGAGTACTAGGTAGTTTTTGGCGTGGATTAAGAAATTTTGGGTATGTTTTTGCTATTTTTTGTACAATAGATTCTTCCTAGGGCTGGTTGAAAGTGGTAGTTTTTTGTTAAATACTCTACATATTGTAAGTAGGAGTGAAAGTTAAGCTTTGGAAGCCAATAAGCAAGGCTAGTTACACAGTGCATATGTGTACATGATTGAAAGTAAATATCAACCATGAGTGACTAATATCTTGATGAAAAACTCGAAACTATGGAATACTAGGAAAAAAATGCATGGTTGGAAATACTAGCAATGTTCATGTCCGTTGCAACGAATCACAATTAGAATAATACTTATTCAAAAAATTGGTACAAAACACTGTAATTTTGATATACATATGTCACTAGAGATATATTATGTTTCAATTAGAATATATTCCTTAGGCTGTTTTGGTGAGGTCAGGGAGGGATGTGGTTGGTTTTAAGATACTAATTATGGGTTTTTCTGCAAATTGGTAGACAAGTGGGATGTTGGTGAGAAAAGGCAACAACTTACCTCACAATCGTTAGATGTAGATCTAATGGTCAGAAACAACGGATGGCAGACACACCAGCATCACCAACTTAGTCTTGTGTAGGAGTACTAGCAAGATCCGTGCATTGCACGGAACATCAAGATGCATTTTTTATAAAACACTTGTTGTGATTGACCCTTGCGGGAGTAATCCCATGTGTAAAACTAATGATATCACGAGAAATATGAGATAAGGTGAAGAGGAGTGGGGTGTGGTGGTGGTCGGACTAAGTGGAGGTATGGGGATTGACGACGCCGGCAGCGGCCACCAGGCCAGTTTTTTCTAGAGGCTTCCTTTCTTAATTGCTCAACAATGAGGTTTGTTGGAGATAAGGATGAACGAGGGAAGGCCTTGTCTGCAAATGTGGAGAGGGGTGCGGGTATCTTTTAGTTTAATTTCCATCCGTGAGATATGGATCGGACGGTCTATATTGCAAGATGGCACACGTACCATCATCACCAACTCGGTTTTTTATTAGAGAAGAAACATAAGTATGGAGATACAAACGTATTATCGATACTTGCTTCCGTAAACTAGCATCTACATTCTATTCAATGCCTCGGCATGTGGGGCCTTAGCGCAATGACTTCTTGACTGTGTAAAACAAAGATTTTCCCGTCGCCGACAAGGAGGGGGTGACGGTGGCGCGCTTTTTGGCTTGCTCTAGTCCTAGTAGTCATACTAGGTGGTCTAAGCACGTGTATATTAATTCTTTTTCACGTCTCATGTTCGCCGTACTGCCACGACTTTTGATGAATAGACGGTAAGTTATTCACGGGGAAACCCTTGTTGAGCGTGTTTGCCAGAGAGAGAGAGCGAGAGAGAGAGAGATAGAGAGAGTGATATGTTAGAGACTGAGGCAATGATAACAGATTCTTTGTGTCTATGTGTGTGGAGGATAGAGAGAGACATGTACATGGGGCTTTGTGTTGTGTAACATGGAGACACATATACATAATTAGAGACTGAGTGTGTGAGATACGCATGCAGACATAAGGAGAGATGAGGATCCAGATAAATGCGTGTTTGTGCGTGTCTGTGTGTGTTTGTGCACGCATTTGTGTGTGAGAGGGAGAGAGTGTATGTGGAGTAGAGAGACCACTAATGATGTAAACCTAGTATAAGGGAAGGGGGAATGGTGTGACATGTGTAGTAGCGAGATAGCACGGGTGCGGGCGGGGGGGAGCAGACTATTTGGAAGAGACATCGAGTGTGTGTGTGGGAGAGGGGTGTGAGAGCAAGAGAAAGAGAGAGCTAGCGACGGAGAGAGAGAGAGAGAAAGAGGAAGGGAGGGGCGAGAGGGGTCGTTTGTGTCCATAAATGGCGTATAGATAGGGAGACAATGTTGATGTTGTCCGAAATTGGCCTATGAACGGAGGCGCGAGGGAAGCGAGTCATCGTGTGTGTGATAGGGACTTCATGAGAGATATAGAATAGATGGTGTAGAAAACAATGTGCGAAATCGAGAACGATTATATATTAGGGAACTATGCAAAGAGTCACGACATATATGTATACAGGGAAGGAGCTGGGGCGGGTCCGCATGTGGGAGAGATAGAAAGAGGAGAGTGGTGCACAAGGAGACAAAGTGTGCTTGTTTGCAGTGGGGGTGGTGTGTGAGGTGAGTGGACGACAACCTAATAACTAGGGAGATAGACGTTTGGGGAGACGTTTTGTGTGTATGGGAAATATACACTCTACATAGTGCATGTGCTTGGGTAAGAGAGATAGCGGGAGACCTAGAGAGTGAGGGAAGAGATGTGTGCATGCCCGAGAGACAAAGTGATAGAGACCTATGTTGGGGTCCGGACTTTACAAGAGAGAGTGGTGTTAATGTGCTCGTGTGTTGGTGTTTGGGGGAGAGAACGACTTCTCTATGTGTGTGTGTGTGGAGGTGGGGGCTGACTTCAGATAAAGAGTGAGGTGTCTATATTTGAGGGACTTTAGCGTAATTGAGATATTGTGCACTCATGGTTGATCAATTGGTTTCACAGTTTGTACTATGAGATAACGATACTTTTGAACATGCGTGATATACCTTGATGTACCAGAATTACAAACCTAAGATTGGAATTTTGGAATTCGACTCCATCATTAGCTTTTGTAATTCATTTAAACTGAGGTACATTTTTTAAGCCAGGATTCCGTGATTTCAAATTCATATATCAAACCTAGAGATATACACATACGGGCATGTTAAAACTTTATAATCATCCACTGTATTCATACACATACACATTTTTGCTTTTGTCATCATATTTAGGATAAACACATTTGGAATTTCATTTGAATTGGACCGTATGATGGTATTTGCTTGTAGTATCTCAATGATCCATATTTGAATTGAATGGAAAATCTAAGTTTCGAGTTGGAGACATTGATTTTCAAAACTTGCACATTTTTTTGGGGGTAAAACAAACAAATTGTCGACCATGATATCATAGTCGTCTGTATGAGAGCAGAATACTTATAATTTTAGGCGCCAAAAGCTTTCAAACTTCCCGCTCACATCGAAATATCACGGGCCCGAAAGTTTATCCCTGCGATATTCCTGTTTTACCGCTACAACATGAACGGAAAAGGGCTGCTTTGGCAACTCCATTGTTTTCCCCTCTTTGCCCCCAACATTCTTCCCCAAAGCCCCTCCCCTTCCCCTCCCGACCCCCAACTACGGCAAGCCACCGAATCTAGTCCTCCACCGCAGCGGTGGACCTCACACCCCGCCGGATCTACCTTCCGCACCTTGGAACCTCCAACCGCCAACTCACCACTTCACCGGAGCCGCTTCAGCTCCTGGCTTGTCCACTGCTCCAGATGTCCTTGATCGCCATCATTGTCCACCGCACCTGTCGTGGAGTTGACACGGCAGATGTCCTAGAGCAAGGACTTAGTCGTAGGGCCATCGCACTAGGAAGCTTAAAGGGGTTGATCGGCACAAAGGACACACGAGAGAGTTTTTATACTAGTTCGGCCCCTTACGATGAAGGTAAAAGCCTACGTCTAGTTGGTATTGTTATTGCTGAGGTTTCGATCTCCAAGAGGCTCAACTCACCGGCTTGGATATCGACTTGGTTGTTTCTTGCCCTAAACCGCCACCTGGTCGTCCCCTTATATACACGGGTTGACGCCTGGTGGCCTACGGAGTCCCGGCAGGCTCATAATCGTCTCCGGCTCGGTGACTTCCCTTTCATGCCTTTCTTTACAAGTCTTTCCTTACATACAGCGGTATACAATATCAGGCCTTAAGCCGGCCCCAGGCCTTTGGGCCTTCTATACATTTAGTAAACTATCATCTTGAATGTTTATCGGGTTTCTTCTGTAACCCGCCATTAGGGCTGACCCGGCCCCTCCTGGGCGGGTCATACTGGTAGTAATATCCCCAACATTAGGCCTAAGGTTGAGTTTGAACTTTGTTCTCTGTCAATCTTCAATACTTAAGTGGAATCCATCCTCTGTCTGAAAACTTCTGTAGCCCGCCGTGATGTCATCTTCTGAAAACACAAAAAACCTTCGTGACGTCATCTTTCAACGGATGTTTCATTTTTTAATGCCTTCCGAGAATCGAGGCGTCCGTTTATTTGGATAATCATTATTCAGGTCTCCTTGATTTTCACGCCCGCCTGTTCGCTTAGTCCCTTATAAATAGGTACCACTTAGGTCTTTTTCATTCTCCTCCTTCGGTCGTCTTCCTCCTCTCTCTGCTTCGCTGCCGCTCGAGCTCTGCCGCCGCCGCAGATCTCCTCGTCTCCACCTCAGGCCGCTGCATCAACCTGACTTGTCTAGAGAAAACGCGACGAACCTCCGCAGCGAATCCGCACCCGTAAGTCTCACCTTCTTAATCTTTTTAGATCTGCATTAGGGCTTTGCGAGTTCGTCGGTGTTCTTCATCATTCTTCATGAACTTTCCTGGTAGTGCTTCCTCCGCGGCCTCTAGGGATCCAAAAAGGAAATATAACTCACGCGGTAGTTGTTTGGCATCCATTTTCGATAGCCGTAGATCCCTTTTTCTCTATATAGATGCTTTGTTATAGCTGATGAACCCATCTGTACTAGATATTTAGGTCTAGAATATTTTTCTTTTCAAAACAGCCATTTGATCCAAAATAATAATGGTAGCTTGGTAAAACGTGTTTAAGCCAACACTTAGCTGAATCTGCTTTCTGAGAAAATATGTAGTCATGGCGGCTTACCGCTCCGGCTTTCTTTTCCCTATATGTCATTAGCCCTTAGTTAAACCACCACTACTTGTTTTATAACTGACCGTAAACTGAACCGGCATATTGTTATTTATTTTTCAGTTCTATGCACATCATGCCGTCAAAGACACCCACCGTCTGTAACTGGGTCCCCTCATCCATAACTCAGGAACGGTTAAAAGAGTTCTTCATCGTTGGGTTTCTGCCTACAAAAAATGTCATGTCTTATCGTGCTCTTGGCCCGGAGGAAGAACGCCCCAATCCAAAAGACGGAGAAGTGATTGTCTTCATGGCCACATGAACCGTGGCTTCTCACCGCACGGTTCAAAATTCTTTAGAGAGGTCCTTCATTTTTCAAACTCCATCCTCAGGACCTTGGACCCAATTCCATTTCCAACATTTGTAACTTCCAAGTACTTTGTGAGGTGTATCTTCGGCAAGAGCCGACCGTAGAGCTGTTTAGAGAGTACTTTTATCTGAACCGGCAGAACGAATGCACCAACGGTCCCAGCTTAGAACTTGGAGGCATCTCAATTTAGCACCGTCAGGGTGCTGTCTTCCCTCTCATAGTTTTACCAAGTCACCCAAAGGACTGGAACCAAACTTGGTTTTACTGTCAGGATATCTCTCGAGCAAACGAGAAGCCGCTGCCAGGTTACGGCCCCGGTCGTCTTGACTCCAAGTTTACCCTTCCGGATAAACTCACCGTTGCTGAATGCAAGAGGCTGCTTCCATCCATCAGAAGAATCAACGCTTTGTTGGGGAACGATTTAACCGGAGTAGATCTGACCCGCTGCTGGATCTCATGGCGGGTTATTCCATTAAGCCATCGATCAAAACTGATGTATGAATACGGTGGAGGCCCGGACGACTCTCTTCGTCACAGCCCAGTTGAGCTCACCAAAGAAGGCATTGTTTCAATGTCAAACCTTTTGGTGAACGGGAAATATGAAGACTGCAGCATTGTTGGGTTAAACCCCTTCTGCAAGCTTAACCCGGTACCAGAAGTAAGCATATTCTGATCTCTTTTCCTTTGTATTTTGCCCAGCTATAATACTTTAGCACTGATCTTTCTTCTTGTCTTTGCAGGCCAATTCCGACTTTTGGAAGGTGAAATATGACCACGAGGCTGCCAAGAAGGCAAAAGCCGCCGCAATGAACACCAAGAAGACGACCCGGAAAATGAAGAAGAAGAAAACCACTGTCGAAGATTTAATGAAACTTGAAGACACGTCTGACTCGGAGGTAGCCCTTGACTCCCTTGGCCAATTTTTTAACAATCTTATTGACACTGATCCTTACCAGGATGACACTGGGGCCAGTTAGGCCGGGGAAGCAGAGGTAACTATCATTTCCTCTGACTCAGAGCCCTTACCAAGACACAAAGTTTGACGAGTGATCCGTAAAGTAAGGTTTTCTAACCCCTTAGCTCACTTGGATCCCAACTTTCATTTGAAAAATCAGCAACATGAAAGCCGCCGTGAAGTTGAGATTGAAGATGAACCGGCCGTCGTCCTTCAACAGACCCCTCAGAAACGCCCGAACCGGGTTTACTTATTACTGTCCTTAACTTGTTTTAATGAATCCTGCTCATTGTATTCCTTTTAACACCTTTCTTTTACCTTTTCAGGAGGTGTCTCGTTCCTCAGGCGACTCATCACAAACACAATTTCTGGCTTTCAAGACTGCTCTTGGGTAATCAGAAATCCTCTTTTCTTCTGGGTTGATCAATTGTATCTTGATGCTGACTGTCCTGTAATATATATTTTTTTCTTAGTGGCCAGGCTAAATCCAAGAAGGCAAAGGTAACAAAACTGGCGGAAGACCCGCCAGTACTACCATCTGAGCCAGCTAGTCCGCCTTCTCCATTAACTGTTGCCCCAGAAGACCCGCCTATTGTCAATGAAGCAAATCCTCCAGAGCCGTCCGTTGACAAAGCCACTATGAATCCTTCTATGGCTGGACCATCAAGCTCAACCGACCCGCCGTCTCCCCGTGTTCAAGATGTTTAAATTACTGGGAGCTGCTTTGTTGAGCCAGGGAACCCAATGGTATTGGCTCGGTGCACAGCTAAGCAAGAAGCATTGGAGAGGCAGAAGGTTCGCTTTGATGTTGTCAACTATGATCGTCTTAATGCCAGTGATATCTTATCTGGCTAACTCAGTCATGTACACTCCACTCATGAGTCTGAGATCGAGATGGTCAAGCAGCTTCAGTTGAAGTATGAGGTACGTTGTTTCCGGTTTACCAATATTCCTTCAGCCCCCAAGTCTTCAGATTATGAGAGAAACTGATTAAACTATAGACTTAAAATATAGGCCAAGACTTTTACCTTTGAATCTTTGCCTGATATCGATAGAACAAAACTTCACCCGTAGTCCCCAAGGACCGGTTTATTTTGATCATTAAAGAATCGATACTTTAGAATTTAAAACCATCTACAAAATACTTAACACTCCGGTTTAACCTGGATAAACTTGCTGAACTACGTACATTAGCCCCCAAGTGCCAGGTGCTATTACTTTGTAAAGGACTTGGGACTTCAAATATGTTGGTAGAGTCGTAAAAATTTGATTTGGCAAACAATAGCCCCCAAGTGTCAAGTGGTTTATTCATAAAGTACTTGGGACTTGAATCTTGAATTTAAATACTAGAATTTGAAACCAAGTCTTGACTTATCTGAACGTTTCACAGAATGCATTGTCTGAATTGAATTCTCAATTATCGGACGCAAAGACCCAGCTAGCAAGTCAAGAGTCCGAGATCAAATCTTCCACTTCCAAACTGCAAATGAGCCTTTCTGCAACGGAAATTTGAAGACCAGCTTTGCTACCAAGGAGAAGGCTTGGGAAAATGAGAAAACACTCCTGACCCGATGAGCTGAGACAGCCAAAACAACTTTGAAAGAAATTTCAATAGAGCTGAACAATTTGAAGGGTCGGGTGTCTCAGATGGTTGCTGCTATCTTTGGTAAGCTGCCTGAGTTGACCTTTCATATAATTTTTGCCAAACCGGAATAGGATCTGCCAACTTACTCTGTTAAAAATATATGCAGGTCCGCAAAGTAAAAATCTGAGCCAAGACCCATTGATTAAACTGAAGGCAGTATACACCTTGGTTGAACAATTGTACATTGGTGCACAACGGGCTCTGGCCTCTATCTCTCCTACAAATCAAGGACCCAACCAGCTTAGCGATGTCCATCCTTCTGGCTAGATTCCAAGAAGTAAAACGCTCCTGCGCGTGAGTTGGAGCTTTGACTGCCCTAAGCCGCTCCAAGGCTTGGGTGCCAGACCTAGACCCGGCGGACGTAGCAAGAGTTTTCCTTACTATAAAGGAGGACGGGTCTCCGTTTGATCAGGATGATTTCATAGCGTGTGTACGCGAAGTCCGGCCTCAGGCGACTAGTCTTGGGGAAGACACCAATGTTGTCGGGGATATACCCCAAGGCGTAAACCGGCCGGAAGCATAACCCGGCCGGACTTGGCGGTTTACTTGAGACCCGGCTAAGACTTGATGACTCACTGGCGACCCGTTTGGGCCTAGCGGTTTACGGTTCATTGGTAATCCGGCAGGCGGGTCAGAAGAACAACAAGACCCGGTGGCCCAACAGGCGGTTCATGAAGGCCGGTTCATACTATGGTGGGCCGGTTTAAGGAGAAAGGCATGACGAATATTTACCTTACAAGGAGTTAAGACCAGGACTTGTATCCGGTTCGTATTAGAGATAGACTAGTCCTAATCCTAATAGGACTCCACATGTAAACCGCCCCTTCAACATATATAAGGAGGATCAGGGCTCCCCAAAGAGGGAGGAGCAAGAAGAAACAATCTTAGGGCTAGAAACAAAGAGGAGAGCCGGTTTACGGCGACTCCCTCGTGATGATAATGAGACCTAGCCTCAAACAGCATGTAGGGCTATTACCGGATGATGTTCCCCGGGGCCCGAAGATGTCTAAATGCTTGTCTTGCGTGTTGATCCGCCCTGCGTCTCTCGTCCCACTCAACCCCTCTCAAGCTACCACATAGATGCGTTGGCCTCGCGACTAAGTCCTGACACTAAGGACATCTGCCGTGACAATTCTACGACAGTTGGCGCCCACCGTGGGGCCTGCGCACGGTGGTGTTGAGTTCTTGAAGGGATTCTTCTTCAGAGTTTCGGGAAGTTCGCAATTGATCGGATGAAGAAAGTTCGGCAGGAAATAGTCTTTGGCAGAGCCGGGTTTGGAATTCTGCTGCGCGCCGCCGAGGCAAAGTTATGCATCGAATCCGATCTGGTAACTAGCAATAAAGTTTGGTAAAAAAATTCGGAGGTAGGAGACCGAGCCGGACACCCAAATAGGGTCGGATCTGACAGAGAACCACGCGTACAGCCGTTGAGCCCCCGTACAAGCAATATCGCCCGAGATATTGGCGTACTGGCCCAGACAGCAAAGCAAACAGCGACAGCGGCAGAAACGTCACATCAATCGTCAATCAGGAAACAGCGGAAGCAGTGGATTTTTTTATCACAGTTTGATTTCCGATCTGACGTTGCCACTACTAATCGGAGTCAGTAGATGCTAAAATAAAATACGTCCAAGGAGTACTACTTCTCTTGATCAATTCAAGTCGCAAAGGGAATCAACGTATGGAAAGCAAGAGCTGTCAAGGGAGCCAGATTTGCCACCTCAGCGGCCGTGTCGCCTCTGCCATTGCGGCCATGTTTTTTCTTGTATATACGAATGAAGCAAGCTCAGCAGCGGCTCGAGAGTATCATGCATATCCACCATTACTGTTCAGAGAGAAACCACTGTCAAAGTCTGTCCGCTGCGTCAAATCGCCCTCGTCATGAGCGGTCTCGCCTTCGTTGTAAGCCGGCCGGGGCCCTACTGTCACCGCTGATGTGCATTGAACCGGCGCGCGCTGGGTCGCCTCTGCTTCCGTTGACCCCACTATCATTAACCCATGGGTGCCGCCGCGGTCCAGGAGCAGTGCGCTGCTGCAAAACGGATCAGTGATTCAGAGTCAGATCAATCAAATCATGGAGACTGATGGGAGCGCGGCGTACTATGTGCCTCGTGGTACCTGCGACAAGCCAGCCTACCAGCACCGCATAATATTACGAGGTGCTATCCTTCCTACATATTTTATTTGCATAAATAATGTTTCTCCAAGAACAATTACTCTGGTCTTTGCTATTTTTGGGCAGAACCATTATTTGTTACAAAGGTGTCACAAAGGGGCGCGCTAAGATTATTGCACTAGGGTTGGTCCGTGCCATGCTGCTGGACGGCTACATGGGCAAGTCGTCGTCCCCCGCTTCATCAGCGTCGGGGCCAACTCGTCCATCCGCACCAGCTTACCACGCCACGGACGACACGCCCGTCCGCTCTCGCGGTCGGGTCAGGTGTCTGCACCGGCTTACAACCGTCACCGAGGTGATCATCAACTCAGCGGCGGATAATTTCTGGCCTAACATATCAGGTGAAATCTATCTAAGTCTATTTTTGACACATATTTTTGTCAAAGAACAAATTACTCCGGCTTGCGATGTTTTTGATGCAGGACAATTGTTCACTACATCAACACGACGTGGCTAACTTGCTCGTCCGTGCCGGTTTACGACACCGGTGCCGATCTTCCCCGTCCGCACCGGTTTACAATGCCGCGGCCAGTTCATCTATCCGAGCTGCCTCTGATGTTGCGGTCGCTTTTGTCGTCCGTCTCTCGTGGCCTGGTCTACATCAACATACCGGGCCGCACCTGTCTGCATGAGCTGTTTATTGGGCGCACAAGTCGCTGCCACTACAGTTTTAATTAACTTCAAATCACCAGTTGGAAGGAACCATTGGCCGAGTTGCTGACACGGCTCATATGGGATCATTTACAACCCGCTGCAGTCACCTGAACCTTCTATGGATTCACATCGTGCTATCAACGCCAATGATATACAAGTTATGTCGGTTTATATCATGGTCAAATATGGAGAGCCTCAAGCCAACTCCTCGAGTCACCTTTGAGACTCGGGGGCTACGATGACATGATTCAGCGAATATTGCCAGTTTCAGCAAATTAAAAAAACCCCAGGACGATGGAGGGAAGGATAACCCGGTCCCGGAGGCTACTGTTATATTGATGAAAGTTTAAAGGCCGTCAGAAAATTTCCGGTTTAGAGAGTATATGACAGTTACAAAATTCCGGCTCAATGAAGAAGATCCGGGTCATCAGAAAGGATTCCGGTTTAAAATCCGGCTCAAGGGAAGTCAGTCTGACTGAAGCTCTCAAATGTCCGGTTTACAGTCCGGTTCAAGGGAAATCTGTTCTCCCACAAAGCTCTGAAGCGCTCAAATCTAGTTTAACAATGTCTGGTTCAAAAAAGGAATTAACTTCTCGCAAGTTCGGGTTTAAAGGCCATCAGAAAATTTTCCGGCTGAAAATGAAGATTCCGGTTTAAAATCCGGTTCAAGGGAAAGATGTCTCCCACAAAGCTTTGAAGCTCTCAATATCCGGTTCAAGATCCCGGTTCAAGAAGAATCTATCTCTTGCAAAAAGTTAAAAATTGCTAAAGAGGACCTGCTGCCATGATGCACGGTTCAAACATGGGTATCCCGCCTTACTGGCCTGACATATTATTGATCACATGGGGGCTTCTGCTTCATAAAGCGGGGTCTCTATTCTTTTACATCATGTGAGGTTACACGGAGTTGCTCTAAAGCGGCCTCCAGTTTACCCCTTGAGTTCGCTTTGCTAAAAGCATCGTGTTATATCACTTGGAGGATTGGTCGTGTCCGAACCAATACCATGCCTCTTGATAGGCGAAAGCCACCAGATCACTTGGGGACTCGGTCATGTCTGAACCAGTCACGCCTCTTGGTCGGCCTAAGGCCACAGAATCACTTGGGGGCTTGGTCGAACACGAACCATGACCACGCCATTTGGTCGGCATAAATGCCACGGTTTCATCTCGGGACCTGGCTGACTAGAACCATAGTTACACCTAACGGGAGCTTGGTCGTGTTTGGCCATGGTAACACCATTTGATCAGTTTAAATAAAACTTTTCTTTTGCTTCACACTTTTCTTTGAAGGGGGGTTTTTGCTTTTCATTGTGTTTTTTAAACCGACGAAAGTTTTTTAACCAATCAATTGACGGAACACAGTTCACGTCAATCCGGAGACTATTTGTCCGGTTTGATCCTTGTTGTTAACGTCCTCTTATGGAGTAACACGGTGTTTATCACAACCCTGCACGGTTTTATCATAAACCGGCACAATATGGAAGGAGTTATCAGTACTCGAGATTTGGGTTATCACCCTTACTAAAAAAGAAGTTGGTAAACCAACGATGTGATTCAATGTCGCAGGTATGATATGTTTCATATTCCATTATTCTAAATGCAGCCTTGGTTATAAACCCAGGTTATATGTTGGGCATTATGACCCGTCCGACGGTCAACCGCCAGGACACTTTAAACTTGTTGTATGCAGAAACAGGTTTGTTAAACCGGCTTGGTTTTTGGACTATAAAGTCGCCAGTATATATATATATATTTGGATTGTTCCATCGGAGTTATGCGCTTATAAATCATTGGATTATATTATCTTGAATAGCCAACATGGCTGGATTTTTATGATTATTAATAACCGGTATTATTGAGTTTTCAAAGTCGCTTTAGTGCAACGGTTATTATTTTATCAAAGGATATGATTTATTCTACAATGGAAGGAATAGTCCCGAGTCGCTGCAGGCTCACGATCCGGCACTTGGGGGCTACATTATTGAAATTGAGGTTACATGCAAGTCTCATGTCGCTGCAAGCATGCACCATGACACTTGGGGGCTAATGCAAAGTTATTTTTACTAGTATTATTGAAGACCCGACTCATCATATTATAATGAGCCGGCCCTTGGGGGCTACCAATTTCTCCAGTCAACAATTCAAGTATATATCAAAGTCCCGGTTCAGTATTATTTTACTAAGCCGGCCCTTGGGGGCTACACGTTGTTGTTCAAAGTTTACAAGATTATATTTACAAAGTCCCTGCTCATTATTTGCATAATGACCCGGCCCTTGGGGGCTACACTGGTTGAAGTTTTTATGAGCATCAAGCAATTACAAGTCCCAGGTTGCTGCAAACATGACAACCCGGCACTTGGGGGCTACATATATGGAGTATTCAGTTTATATAATTGAGATGAACAAACCGGATTTCCTCAAGGTTGAAACACTTATTGGAGCAAGTCTTAAGTTATCACTATGTTCTCCTCTTAAGACTTGGGGGCTACAGGTATTATGCATATAAAGGAGGAACATCTTCTTTTTATCAGTTTTGAGCAAATCAGGAAGATCAATTACATGACCCGGTGTCTGCAACAATCATAACCCGGCATCATCAACAATCATAAACCGGAATTATCAGTTTTTATAAACCGGCAGTTTTAGCAATGATAAACCGGCAAGTTCTACATCTTCAAACCGGATGGATATCAGATAAGTATTTCAAGACCAAAATTTCTTAAGCCAGCGTTTTTTTATGCCGACTCAAGTGGATTATTCTTCACAATATTTTTCTATGAGAAACCAACGTCAGCAATTTAAAGTATGAAGCTAATTATTGATCCGGATTTCTTAGAAGAAGGGAATGACAAGGACTAAAGGATGATTAGGTGCCGGTCCACAAGAATTCTTAACCCGGAGCACAACCTGTCAAATTTGTTCTTGTGTTTATTTTACAGGATCAGTTTAATATGGATAAATCCAAATTAAACTGGGGGCTAATGTCGGGGATATACCCCGCGACGTAAACTGGCCGGAAGCATAACCCGGCCGGACTTGGCGGTTTACTTGAGACCCGGCTAAGACTTGATGACTCACTGGCGACCCGTTTGGGCCTGGCGGTTTACGGTTCATTGGTAATCCGGCAGGCGGGTCAGAAGAACGACAAGACCCGGTGGCCCAACAGGCGGTTCATGAAGGCCGGTTCATACTATGGTGGGCCGGTTTAAGTAGAAAGGCATGACGAATATTTACCTTACAAGGAGTTAAGACCAGGACTTGTATCCGGTTCGTATTAGAGATAGACTAGTCCTAATACTAATAGGACTCCACATGTAAACTGCCCCTTCAACATATATAAGGAGGGGCAGGGCTCCCCAAAGAGGGAGGAGAAAGAAGAAACAATCTTAGGGCTAGACACAAAGAGGAGAGCCGGTTTACGGCGACTCCCTCGTGATGATAATGAGACCTAGCCTCAAACAGCATGTAGGGCTATTACCGGATGATGTTTCCCGGGGCCCGAAGCTGTCTAAATCATTGTCTTGCGTGTTGATCCGCCCTGTATCTCTTGTCCCATTCAACCCCTCTCAAGCTACCACATAGATGCGTTGGTCTCGCGACTAAGTCCTGACACTAAGGACATCTGCCGTGACAATTCCACGACAAATGTTGACAAGTACCAACCGGGTTTTGATAGTGAAAATAAGAAGATGGCCACTCCTTCATACGAAGTAGCAGATCTGGTCCCACCTGTGAGAGAAGATACCTTTGCTCTGGAAATTGACCCGGTCGGCCTGATTGACGACGAAGCCGAATTTGTCGCCATGAACGGCTTTGATTGGTCAAAATCCAACTTCCGGCAAACAGAAGGTAGTGAATTGTCGAGGGAGGGACAATTATCATCTTCATAGGCTTATAAAGCCTTGTAATAACTTTAGTTGCTAAAACACCGCATGTTTGCTTATGCCATCGTGCATAAAATACTTCTATGTGAATCTGTTACCAGATGTCAATGTATGCATCGTTTAATGTTTGTCTCTGCGATATTTGAACTTTGTTTCTGTGAATACAAGAAAAAGACTGGCAAGGTGGTTTAGAACCAAACGGGCTTAAACACCCTAATTTACAGCCAATATATTTACCTCAATAGAAAAACAGAGACAAATATAAAGAAAGGATAAGGTTTAATACGAATTCTTGAGTTAACGCAGTGGGTAAGTGCGTATAAGTAAGAATCATACCTTGTCCTTGTTGATCCTTAGATCGCCGGGTTTAATAATCCGGGTGGTGAACTTTGGATCCTTGAGCCACCGGCTTGAATAACCCGGGCTGCTGTGTTGTTCAATAATTGAGCCAGTGAAGAAAACCAGGCTATCTTATTTGTAGTATTGAAACAACAAAAGCTAAAAGGCAAGCAATAGATAATAAACATAATTTTAACTCTGTATTCAAAAAGCTGGGGGTTTCTGATTCGAATACGATCAGTAAAACGGACCAAAGGGGTTAAGATAAGGTTCGAATACGACCATATAGCCCCCAGTGGTTTTGGCATTGCGCCGATCAAGAGGGTACCGACAGCTATGTTCTCTTTGGTTCGAATACGACCTATGTTTGAACAGGAAGCCCCCAAATGACCTTGAGAGGTTTTTAACGACCCTGATTCGAATACAATCCAAGTCGGACTCAAAAGGGGTTAAGCTATGATTCGGATATGACCAAGAAGCCCCCAAGTGAGTTTGGCCTTGAGCCGATCAAGAGGGTTACGACAGCTATGTTCTCTTTGGTTCGAATACGACCTATGTTTGAACAGGAAGCCCCCAAGTGACCTTGAGATTTGTAGCTAGATTCGGATATATCATAAGCCGGGCTAAAAAGGTTAAACTTGATTCAAATATTATCAGCTCCTTAATAGTCATTTGTAAGTAAGAAATAATAAAGATGTATTGTCTGTGAAAAGAAAGGAGACCGATGGTCTTACTTTATTGCTTATCATAGTATATACAACGTGAACGTATGTACATGTTGAGAGTCGGTGGCTCAGGTGTAATATGGCCGAAGTTGAGCAATGTTCCATGGCCAGTGGGTCTTCTCTTCCAACTTACGTGAGTCTGCATGCTCCCGAATGTCAATGAGGTAGTAGGATCCATTGTTTAAATTTGTACTGACCACAAAGGGTCCTTCCCAAGGTGGGGATAACTTGTGTCCATCTGAAAGATCTTGGATGAGGCGGAGCACCAAGTCGCCTTCCTGAAAAGTCCTGGAATTAACCCGGCGGCTGTGATAACGACGCAGGTCATGTTGATAAATTGCTGACCGCACTGCTGCTAAGTCTCTTTCTTCATACAATAAGTCAAGCACATCCTGTCTGGCTTTTTCATTGTTAGCTTCAACATAAGCCGCCACACGGGGCGAGTCATGACGGATGTCACTAGGCAACACTGCTTCTCCTCCATAAACCATGAAGAAGGGTGTGTAACCCGTAGACCTGTTGGGTGTAGTATTGATGCTCCATTACACTGAAGGCCACTCCTCTACCCAACAACCCGACGTTCGCTATAAAGGAACCATAAGCCGGGGTTTTAGCTCTTTGAGAATTTCCTGATTGGCTCTCTCAACTTGACCATTGGATTGAGGATGAGCTATAGAAGAAACATCAAGCCGGATGTGCTCTCGCTGACAAAACTCTTTCATAGCCCCTTGGGACAGATTAGTGCCATTGTCTGTGATAATACTGTGTGGAAATCCGAAACGGAAGATTACTTTTTTCATGAATTGAATCGCCGTGGCTGCATCACATTTACTCATAGGCTCCGCCTCAACCCATTTGGTGAACTTATCAACAGCCACCAAGAGATGTGTCTTTTTATCCTTAGACCTTTTGAAAGGTCCCACCATGTCAAGCCCCCAGACTGCAAACGACCAAGTGATTGGAATCATCCGAAGCTCTTGAGCCGGCTCATGCGCTCGTCGTGCAAATTTTTGACATCCATCACATCTACTGACCAGATCTTATGCATCAGTGTGAGCCATCAACAAGTAAAAACTGCGACGAAACGCTTTGGCCACTAAAGATTTTGACCCGGTGTGATGACCGCAATCGCCTTCATGGACCTCACGAAGGATTTCTTGACCTTCTTCAGGGGAAACACACCGTTGAAACGCTCCGGAAACACTGCGATGAAATAACTCTCCATCCGAAATCGTCATGGACTTAGATCGCCGGGTTATCTGCCGAGCCAGGGTCTCATCCGCTGGCAACTCTCCCCGGGTCATGTAAGCCAAGAACGGCACCTGCCAATCTGGGATGACATGAAGAGCCTCCACCAACTGCGCCTCTTGTCAGGACCGGTTTTTCGGGATATTAATTTCCCAAAAGCGGCCCTTGTGCTCACCAGCCCCAGGATTACTGTTAGCTGATGAGACACCAACTTGTTACAGAAACTCCAAGCAAACTACAAAAATATGTAGTACAAGACCATTCTGGCCTATGGGTACAACAATTGGTTTTTTATGGCAGAAGCGGTTTGCGGATCATCAGCGTCTACGGGACTCCATCTCCCACAGGAACAGCTGACCAGGATAACTCCTATCTTCGCGAGGCTGCTATCTCCATTGCGTAGGTTCCGGGGCTGTCATCGCAAGTTCCTTTCCACGCAAGAAATCTGGCCAAGACAATAGCCAGGGACAAGCCAGTGAGTACTTTGAATGTACTCGCAAACATTAAAAACACAGGTATAATATAGCCATTGATAATCCTGCTTTGAAATATACTATGATTACTCCGTCAGTGATAAATGAAGCTCATGATGCATGCAAGCAGGTTAATCATGTCATATATGAATATGCAATCAGCTAGTAGAAATAGAATGCACTGATCGGGTGTCTGAATCGACGCCTCGAAAGGATAACAATATAAAGTATGCCTCAGTCGGGCGTCTAAGCAACACTACATAAAGGGCTTATAAGTAGATGAAATGACAAACATGCCACAGTCGGGCGTCTGAGCGACACCACATAAAGGACTTATAAGTAAATGAAATGACAAACATGCCACAGTCGGGCGTCTGAGCGACACCGCATAAAGGGCTTATAAGCAAATGAAATGACAAGCATGCCATAGTCGGGCGTCTGAGCGACACCACATAAAGGGCTTATATTAGAATAGTCACAGTGAATATCCACGAGGTAGAACCGTCCCAGGGATACTCATAAATTTCAAATAATAAAACCGATTAGTCCACAATAATAATAATCATAATCATCATATGTCACAGATCATAACTAATCTTCTGGTTCAGTAGTATTTCCTCCGAAGACCGACACTAAGACCGACACTTGACCCATCCCAGACTATAGTCCTTAACCATGGACATGGCTATTCGAATAGGTATAATATCTCTGCAGAGGGTGTACTCCTTACCCACGAGTAATGGATTTCCTTAGGCCATCGGAACTAATTCTGCCTACGGTCTTTTAATTGAAAACCCACCTAACCGCACACACCAGCCAAACTCACCGGTGTTTGGAATCACCCTTGATACCCGTTAAGCAAAACTCTAAGTGGGGAGGCTACAACCTTGACTTAGCATGGGATCAGAAAATTTATACCGTGCGCAAACTGGGGGAGCTACCGCCTTCGGCTACAACCGAAAACACCCATGCCCCCGGACCGAATGACTGGCTTTAATCCAGGGCCATGGAACCCTCATCGCGGTCTCTCTGTACGGTGTGTGCTAGACAGGGGTTGACAACTTACTGAACCGTACCCTACCTACGGCAGGGACAAGTGGCAACATGAAACAAGTATGGGGGTTACTGGAACAAGACTCGATCTACGACCGACTCAGGAGGCTTAAGTATTTCCTGCATGATTAGCTCAAGGATAATATTTCACACCCATCAGACACAACCACCACTCATCATACCTTCCCCTACCCCGCCAGTCATAACCGTCTTGACGAGGGACAAGCTCGTGTCTACCCAAGACAGAGACTTTCCCGGATCCTTCCCAGTAGGCATGAGAGGCATATGAGGGTGATTGCTATCACAAGTATGTCCATTTCCAACAGCAAAAATTTCCATCTTTGCACTCAAAGCGTATGATCATATCATCACAAACACATAACGGACACTCCGTGTCACGGTGGTGTTGTAACTGTATCAAACAACACATGATAATATTATGCCTGAGTTCAGAATTGCTTGCCTTCAAGGTGTGGAGAGGCGAGGTGCCCTCCAAAACTTTTGAAAGTTATATCTCCCTTCCAAATCCCTATTTTCAAAAATATTCAAATAACACATACTTCAAAAACAGTACAAAAAGTTGTCCTAATTATTTTTGAAATAAATCTTAAAATAAACTAGGTGAAATTTGAGAGAGGTAGGAAAAAGAATCAATTCATTTGGAGTTTTATTTAAAAAAATATAGCCAGTCAAAGTTTCAGTCAAACTCTGTTTTTAAAATAACATAGAAAAGAAAACGTTTCGACGAGAATACGCTTTCAAAGTAGGGGAGATGTACTTTCGGCTGTTTGCGTTTTCACTTAAAACACGCGGGCGGGGCTGGGTCGCTGATAGTGGGTCCAGGGGGCACACTGGTCAGGTTTGACCAGTCGCCCCGTCTCCTTCTTCCTCTGGCCGAACAGAGGCGAGGCTCCGGTGATCAACGCCAGCGAACGGTGGCTTCCCGTGGGCTCCGGATGGTTGGGATGGATCCACCACCACGGGGCGGTCCTCCCGGTGGTCGAGGGGGTGACGGAGATGGAGGGAGTCACCGGCGACGAGCCTCGCGGCGGACGGCGGCCTCGGGGGAGTTGGGGTTTCGCGCTACGGTGGTTCCCGAGCGAGTTTGAGGTGTTGGGTGGCTCCGCGAGATCGAGGGGGAGGTGATGGTGGCACTGGTTGGACGGGAGGGGCTCGGGTTGCTACTGAATGGACCGGAGGGCGGCGGCTGTACTGGCCGGAGATGGGGAAGAAGACCTTCCCGGGTCGATTGACTGCTACGGGGATGCTAGGTGGGGTGGCTTGAGGTTGCCTGAGGTTTCAGAGAGGCTCGGGGCTCCTTAAATAGGTGGTCGGGGTCGGTTCCGACGATAGCCGTGGATAAGAACGCCGGCGACCGTCATTCTGTTGCAGCAGGGAGACGTGGCGGCGACGAGCGCCTGCGGACAAGCTTGTGGATGAGCTCGGACTGCTCTAGGGGGCAGCTGGTCTGCTGGGGTGGTTTGGGCGACACCGTCCACGGCAGAGGCTACGGTGGCCGCCTGCTAGCCGCCATGGCCGACCTGACGGCGGAGCTGTAGGGCGCCAGGGGCAGCTCTGCGATGCGGGAGGGGTCGGGTGCGTCGACTGGGAGAGGGGAAGGGCCAAAACGAGCATGGGGCGTCGGCAGTGGGACGCGGCGGCTCGGTGCGCGCGCGTGCAAAACGTGCGCTCTGGGCGCGCCCAGAGCACGCACGGCAGGTGTTCGGCGAAATGCCAAGTCATGCCAGGGGACTCCAATCCACAAGAGGTTAAGCAGGGGGGCTATAGGCTAGGGCAAAGCTATGGGACATGCTGGTTAGGCAAGGCAAACAAGTCCAGTGTGCAACCTAAAAACCATGCCAAAACTGGCCATGCACACCAGGTGTTTGACAAAATGCTAAGGGCATCTAGGCAACTCTTTGGGTGGCCAAACTTTCCAGATCGATGTCTCTTTAGATGAGGGAGAGGATGGCAAGGTCATTTGGACAAAACCAGAAACTTGTTAGTGCAAGCTTTGCAAAACTTCAGTTTTGGACAGAAAGAACAATGCCTCATTACATGCACTTAAAATCCTCCAATGGGTCCACTCTCCTGGACTTCAGGATTTTGTAGGATGGGCTATAAGTAGGAAAAAACTCATGGTTACTAGAGCAAGATACATTAGGGTTGCAGTAGAAAACACCCAACTGGTCCAGAATGAAAATGAGGTTGATTCACTCAAATCGTTCAAAGAACATCAAAGGGTTTTTGCATAAAGTTGAATAATATACTCCGATGAACATCCCATAATTTTGGTGGAAGCTAGAAAGAAATATTTAAATGGGTTGTAGTGCAAAATTGCCCACTGGACCAGATTTGAAAACTTGGTGTAGAGCTCAAAATATCCAAAGAATGAAATATATTTTTGCATAAAAGTGATTTAAAAACATCACATGACATCTCCAAATTTTGGTTGGAATTTTAGATAATTATATCAAAAGGTTGCAGTGCAAATTGGGTCCTGAAACTTAAGAAAAATCATTTTAAGGAATAAGGCTCAGAAAGGAATAATTATGCAAATAAATCCACTGACAATAGAAAAGTTTTTCTTCAGGGGAGAAATAGTCCAATAATACATTTGGAAAGTTTTTTTTTCACTTGAGGTAAAAACCCCATAATAATAAGGTAAAGAAAGGCCCTGAAACAAAGGAAAATCCAGAAAATAAAAGTTTAAATTTCCTGGCAAAATTTTAATTTATTAAAACAAGGGTAAAATTTTGGGGTGTGACAACACTACCCCCCTTAAGAAAAAAATCTCGTCCTCGAGATTTGCTAAAAGCTGTTTTTGAAAATATTACTCTTACCATTTCAAAAAAATTAACCTCTTTACTTATGCAATAAAAGTGCAGTTACCGAGAGAGGGCAATAAGTGGTGTAAAACTACAGTGTGGAACACTGGCGCTTTGTGAAAAAATCCATGGTTAGGTGAAAACGAGGGATTTCTACGCTGGATACAGTAAATTTAGAATAAATTCTAAATTTAAAAATACGCTGGTCGTACCTGAGGGTACAGTGCTCTCTTTGGCTGACAGGTGGACCCGGGGCCCACTGTCAGTCTCTTCTTCTTCCACTCTCCCGCGCGCTTTACCGTGCTTTCTCCACCGGTGATGTTTAGCGCGTAGGGCATCTAGGCCGTACCGCGGTAGTGCGCGGCATGCTAGCTGCCGGTGCAGCGTGCACTCACCTCGCGGGCCAGTGTGCTATCGGCACTGCTCGCGGATTCGCCTCCGAACACTGGTGATCGGGCGACGAGCGGCGCTAGTGGACTTCGCCCACCATACACCGAGCTCGAGCTATAAAATGGCCGAGGTGCTTCTCTCTTCTTCCTCACACCTGGCCTCGCTTCTCCTTCCCCTTATTCCTCCTCCATTTCCGTTTACAGAAGTTAGAGACGAGGTTTTAATGGCGGAGGCGATGCCGGATTGGTACGTGATCCTGATGTGCGGAGGGCTGGCGGCATTGCTGGGGCTCTCCGTGCTCCTGTGTGCGATGATCCTCGATGATCGTCGTGATGCTGCCGCTCGAGTGTTGGCTCTCCGCAGTGGCGGTGATCACGAGGAGTAGGTGTGGTGTCGGGTGCTAACTGTTGTCGGTATGCTGGGTAACTTGCACCCGGATTATTACCCACCAATCTCTCCTTCAGAGGTTGTGGTGTACTAGGGAGATGATTAGCTAGATGCAGCACGGTTACGTGGTGTTGCAAATAGTGTATGTGTTCGAGTGGTTCTGGTTTTGAGCCTGCTGCCGTGGTGCTGCGCGGATAAAAATCCATGTCGTGAGGAGATATATGTTGTAGCAACTCAGGGAAAAGAAATCTCACTCCAGGATTTTTCGCGAGAGAAAATTAGTTGATCAAAATTTACAGCAGCAAAAACTACTCACCACAATTGAAACCAAATATTTATCTCAACGCATAAGAATTAAAATAACACGCATGAGTTACAACACTTACATAAATGCTGGAATAAAAGAACAAGGCAGTGACGTCTAGAACGAAAATGGCAACTAGACAGGGTCTCGAGAAAACGTCTCTGGTACTGGGGCACACTCTTCTTCTATGGGGGAAGCGGGTTGATCAGTCAATGAACGCGTCTCTCCTGGTCGGGTCTCAGTGGTCTGCCGATGGCGATCTGAGGATTTAAATCAGCGAGGCTCTGGAGATAACCCATCACTCGTTGGGTCAAACGCTCTTGAGCGATGACATACTGGACAAGGTTGGCCAGTACTGGGACTCTCTCAATTCGTCCACCGGGAAAAGATGTCACTTCCCCTGGTGCTGCACGGCTCGGAAAGTAATAATACCCTCGTTCGCTGGCATAGGTTACCGCGAATGGAAGGCGAACAAGCGCTTCATGTGCAGCTGCTTCTGTGGCCATCTGCGGGGTCAGCATAGATTTCCCAGGAAGGAGACTTCTGTTGGGTCTTGGTTTGAGTTTACGGGAGGGATGTGCACTACTGCCCAATATTTCGAGGTGGATGTGGTGATCCTCGACTTGAGCAACTCGTACTGGGGTGGTTGGGTAGAACCCATGGTACTGCAGGTAAAGTCCCACAATATTTTAACAAAACCACCCGGGGTTGCATCTGGGGTTCTTAGATAAATGCTAGGGCTCGGCATGGCAAGAAATGGTTGTGAGGGTGGTGCACAAGACGAGGGGTAGTTGGCACGGTCACGAGGTGGCCTTTTATAAAGCAACTGGGCTAGGTTATTTACCGCGGTGAGGGGCAACTATTTGCTGGTTCTACTCTCATGGGGGTCGGGGTCAAAGCCACAGATACACACATCTCCCAAAAGTGACGTGTTACTGTGGGTGCCGTCAGGGTTGGTTTTGGTAGCTACGCCCGGAATTAAAATGCAGTCATACACCAACGCACTCATGCATGGCCACTATTCAAAATAGGGATGCACAAGCAGGTAGCATTCCAATATGGTGATACAAGATCACACAATTACAGGGCGTGGGGTATACTAAGACTCGATACTACTCGAGTGACTTAGTCTACCTCGTTCATATCTAAGCGGGCGTGCCTTGTGGATGCCGAGGCTTCTCCATTGGCTTCACCGTCGGGGTTAGCTGGAGGGGGTTGAGGAACTGCAGGGTCGGGGTAGCGATGATGACCATCGCGGGGATTGTTGGCCACAATCCCGTTGGAGTGTGTTCCCAAAAGGCGACAAAGCACTTCTGGGGTCATCAAAGCACCTTGATTGATGGCTGGGGCTGACCTCAAGGTCTTGATCGGCTGTCCAAACAGCATGACTGGGTTGTCGGCGTCGGGCTCATGTTCTCTTCTTGCCGGGGCTCGGTGAGCCAGCTCTCCACGAGCTGCGATCAGATCAAGGGTGATTTGATCGAACAATCCCTCTAGTGCACTTACATAGCGCACCAGATGCAATAATGCAGGATCCGTCTCGTGATCTCCGTTGGCAACTTGGGGTGGTCTACCATACCCGTCACGGCTGGGGTAGTCGTAGAAGGAACGGCAGTTAACTCTGGGCGACAAGTGCCGGAGTTGAACTATAGCTTCCCGGCCAGCTAGTTGGATGGCTTGTGGCTCAAAGGAATTAGTCCTCCCGGTGAACCTGTAGGGGCGTTCTGGTGATAGACCCCTACCATAGACGTGCACAGTGGCCCAAAATTGACGGCTCTCACCGCTCATGGACCCTTGGTACACAACATATTCTGGGGGGTCTTCTAATGCGAAGGCACGGCGGGTAAGGTTTGCTAGCACGGTCACAAAACCTCTAAGGTTGGTTGCTGTGGTCTCATTGTGAACAATGGGTCCTGGCATTTTAGCTTGGTTTGGGGTTAGAGGTTGCGCTATGCTGGGTCGAGGCTAGCGTGCCCTCTTTATAGAAAAAGGGGATGGAGTCTTCCTTCGCACGCTTGCGAAAAAGACTATTTAGGGGCTGGTCACTGGTGCGTGATCGACAGGCTAGGCTGATAGGTTGGGCACCGACTGCCAAAAGGTGTCGGGTCACTGTGAGGCTATCTTACACGAGAAGCTTGGCCGGGGTTTGGTTAAGGTCTGGTGGGTTGGTTTACCTAGGTTTTTCGACCTGGATAAGATAGGATTAGCCAATGGTCATCCTGGCTCTGATACCAAGTTTTTCAGGACCGGTTTTTCGGGATATTAATTTCCCAAAAGCGGCCCTTGTGCTCACTAGCCCCAGGATTACTGTTAGCTAATGAGACACCAACTTGTTACAGAAACTCCAAGCAAACTTCAAAAATATGTAGTACAAGACCATTCTGGCCTATGGGTACAAAAATTGGTTTTTGATGGCGGAAGCGGTTTGCGGATCATCAGCGTCTATGGGACTCCATCTCCCACAGGAACAGCTGACCAGGATAACTCCTATCTTCGCGAGGCTGCTATCTCCATTGCGTAGGTTCCGGGGCTGTCATCGCAACGTTCCTTTCCACGCAAGAAATCTAGCCAAGACAATAGCCATGGACAAGCCAGTGAGTACTTTGAATGTACTTGCAAACATTAAGAACACAGGTATAATATAGCCATTGATAATCCTGCTTTGAAATATACTATGATTACTTCGTCAGTCATAAATGAAGCTCATGATGCATGCAAGCAGGTTAATCAGCGAGTAGAAATAGAATGCACCGATCGGGTGTCTGAAGCGATGCCTCGAAAGGATAACAATATAAAGTATGCCTCAGTCGGGCGTATAAGCGACACCACATAAAGGGCTTATAAGTAGACGAAATGACAAACATGCCACAGTCGGGCGTCTGAGCGACACCACATAAAGGGCTTATAAGTAAATGAAATGACAAACATGCCACAGTCAGGCGTCTGAGCGACAACGCATAAAGGGCTTATAAGCAAATGAAATGACAAGCATGCCACAGTCGGGCGTCTAAGCGACACCACATAAAGGGCTTATATAAGAATAGTTACAGTGAATATCCAGGAGGTAGAACCGTCCCAGGGATACTCATAAATTTCAAATAATAAAACCAATTAGTCCACAATAATAATAATCAAAATCATCATATGTCACAGATCATAACTAATGTTCTGGTTAGTAGTTTTTCCTCGAAAGACCGACACTAAGACCGACACTTGACCCATCCCAGACTATAGTCCTTAACCATGGACACGGCTATTCGAATAGGTATAATATCTCTACAGAGGGTGTACTCTTTACCCATGAGTAACGGATTTCCTTAGCCCATCGGAACTAATTCCGTCTATGGTCTTTTAATTGAAAACCCACCAAACCACACACACCAGCCAAACTCACCGGTGCCTGGAATCACCCTTGACACCCGTTAAGCAAAACTCTAAGTGGGGAGGCTACAACCTCGACTTAGCATGGGATCACAAAATATATACCGCGCGCAAACTGGGGGAGCTACCCCATTCGGCTACAACCGAAAACACCCATGCCCCCAGACTGGATGACTGGCTTTAATCCAGGGCCATGGAACCCTCATCACAGTCTCTCTGTACGGTGTGTGCTAGACAGGGGTTGACAACTTACTGAACCGTACCCTACCTACGGTAGGGACAGGTGGCAGCACGAAACAAGTATGGGGGTTACTGGAACAAGACTCGATCTATGGCCGACTCAGGAGGCTTAAGTATTTCCTGCATGATTAGCTCAAGGATAATATTTCACACCCATCAGACACAACCACCACTCATCATACCTTCCCCTGCCCCCCAGTCATAACCGTCTCGACGCGGGACAAGCTCATGTCTACCCAAGACAGAGACTTTCTCGGATCCTTCCCGGTAGGCATGAGAGGCAAATGAGGGTAATTGCTATCACAAGTATGTCCATTTCCAACAGCAAAAATTTCCATCTTTGCACTCAAAGCGTATGATCATATCGTCACAAACACATAACGGATACTCCGTGTCAAGGTGGTGTTGTAACTGTATCAAACAATACACGATAATATTATGCCTGAGTTCATAATTGCTTGCCTTCAAGGTGTGGAGAGGCGAGGTGCCCTCCAAAACTTTTGAAAGTTATATCTCCCTTCCAAATCCCTATTTTCAAAAATATTCAAATAACACATACTTCAAAAATAGTACAAAAAGTTGTCCTAATTATTTTTGAAATAAATCTTAAAATAAACTAGGTGAAATTTGAGAGAGGTAGGAAAAAGAATCAATTCATTTGGAGTTTTATTTAAAAAAAATATAGCCAACCAAAGTTTCAGTCAAACTTTGTTTTTAAAATAACACAGAAAAGAAAACGTTTCGACGAGAATACGCTTTCAAAGTAGGGGAGACGTACTTTCGGTTGTTTGCGTTTTCACTTAAAACACGCGGGCGGGGCTGGGTTGCTGACAGTGGGTCCAGGGGGCCCACTGGTCAGGTTTGACCAGTCGCCCCGCCTCCTTCTTCCTCTGGCTGAACAGAGGCGAGGCTCCGACGATCAACGCCGGCGAACGGTGGCTTCTCGCGGGCTCCGGAGGGTCGAGATGGATCTGCCACCCCGGGGCGATCCTGTTGGTGGTCAAGGGGGTGACGGAGATGGAGGGAGTCACCGGCGACGAGCCTCGCGGCAGACGGCGGCCTCGGGGGAGTTGGGGTTTCGCGCTACGGTGGTTCCTAAGCGAGTTTGAGGTGTTGGGTGGCTCCGCGAGATCGAGGGGGAGGGGATGGTGGCACTGGTTGGACGGGAGGGGCTCGGGTTGCTACTGAATGGACCGGAGGGCGGCGGCTGTACTGGCCGGAGATGGGGAAGAAGACCTTCCCTGGTCGATTGACTGCTACGGGGATGCTAGGTGGCGTTGCTTGAGGTCACCTGAGGTTTCAGAGAGGCTCGGGGTTCCTTAAATAGGCAGTCGGGGTCGGTTCCGACGATGGCCGTGGATAAGAATGCCGGCGACCATCATTCTGTTGCAACAGGGGGACGTGGCGGCGACGAGCGCCTGCGGACAAGCTTGTGGATGAGCTCGAACTGCTCTAGGGGGCAGCTGGCTTGCTGGGGAGGTTTGGGCGGCGCCGTCCACGGCAGAGGCTGCTGTGCTCGCCTGCTAGCCGCCGTGGCCGACCTAACGGCGGAGTTGTAAGGCGCCAGGGGCAGCTCTGCGACACGGGAGGGGCCGGGTGTGTCGACTGGGAGAGGGAAAGGGCTAAAACAAGCGCAGGGCGCCGGCAGTGGGACGCGGCGGCTCGGTGCACGCGCGTGCAAAACGTGCGCTCTGGGCGTGCCCAGAGCACGCACGGCAGGTGTTCGGCGAAATGCCAAGTCATGCCAGGGGACTCCAATCCACAAGAGGTTAAGCAGGGGGGCTATAGGCTAGGGCAAAGCTATGGGACATACTGGTTAGGCAAGGCAAACAAGTCCAGTGTGCAACCTAAAAACCATGCCAAAACTGGCCATGCACACCAGGTGTTTGACAAAATGCTAAGGGCATCTAGGCAACTCTTCGGGTGGCCAAACTTTCCAGATCAGTGTCTCTTTAGATGAGGGAGAGGATGGCAAGGTCATTTGGACAAAACCAGAAACTTGTTAGTGCAAGCTTTGCAAAACTTCAGTTTTGGACAGAAAGAACAATGCCTCATTGCATGCACTTAAAATCCTCCAATGGGTCCACTCTCCTGGACTTAAGGGTTTTGTAAGATGGGCTATAAGTAGGAAAAAGCTCATGGTTACTAGAGCAAGATACATTAGGGTTGCAGTAGAAAACACCCAACTGGGCCAGAATGAAAATGAGGTTGATTCACTCAAATCTTTCAAAGAACATCAAATTGTTTTTGCATAAAGTTGAATAATATACTCCTATGAACATCCCATAATTATGGTGGAAGCTAGAAAGAAATATTTAAATGGGTTGTAGTGCAAAATTGCCCACTGGACCAGATTTGAAAACTTGGTGTAGAGCTCAAAATATCCAAAGAATGAAATATATTTTTGCATAAAAGTGATTTAAAAACATCACATGACATCTCCAAATTTTGGTTGGAATTTTAGATAATTATATCAAAAGGTTGCAGTGCAAATTGGGTCCTGAAACTTAAGAAAAATCATTTTAAGGAATAAGGCTCAGAAAGGAATAATTATGCAAATAAATCCACTAATAATAGAAATGTTTTTCTTGAGGGGAGAAACAAGTCCAATAATACATTTGGAAACTTTTTTTTCACTTGAGGTAAAAACCCCATAATAATATGGTAAAGAAAGGCCCTGAAACAAAGGAAAATCCAGAAAATAAAAGTTCAAATTTCCTGGCAGAATTTTAATTAATTAAAACAAGGGTAAAATTTTGGCGTGTCACACCTCCGGGTCAGGAACAGCTAAGTCTTCTTCTATGGGCAACTTGACAGAGGGGTTATGCAAAACATCCAAAAAGGTGTTGGGTGGTACCAGCTTACGCTGAGACCCCAGCCGGCATAAAGCATTAGCTGCTTCGTTCTTTCGACGGCCAATCTGTTCCACCTGATAACCTTTAAAATATCCTGCAACAACATCGACCTCTCGGCGATAAGCTGCCATGAGAGGGTCTTTGGAATCCCACTTGCCAGATACCTATTGAGCCACTAGATCTGAGTCACCAAGACATCTGACCCGGCTCAAGCTCATCTCCTTTGCCACTCGAAGACCATGGAGCAATGCTTCATATTATGCTGCGTTGTGAGTGCATGGAAACATCAACCGTAACACATAACAAAAGTTATCACCTCGTGGGGAAGTTAATACGACTCCAGCCCCCGAGCCTTCCAATTGCCTGGATCCATCAAAATGAATGGTCCAATATGTGTTGTCCGGCTTCTCTTCTGGCATCTGCATCTCTGTCCAGTCATTGATGAAGTCATCCAGGGCTTGAGACTTAATTGCAGTACGTGGAACATACTTCAGCCCATGAGACCCAAGCTCAATTGCCCACTTGGCAACTCGCCCCGTGGCTTCTCTGTTTTGAATAATGTCTCCCAAAGGAGCAGAGCTAACCACAGTGATTGCATGTCCCTAAAAGTAATGCTTAAGCTTCCGGCTTGCCATGAACACACCATAAACAAGCTTCTGCCAATGTGGATATCGTTGCTTAGATTCAATTAGCACTTCACTGACATAAATAAACCGGCCGCTGAACTAGATGCTCTTTGCCAGCCTCCTTGCGCTCTACCACCATAGCCACACTAACAGCCCGTGAGTTGGTAGCCACGTATAACAATAGCGGCTCTTTCTCAATTGGAGCAGCTAGAACCGGCGGCTCAGCCAGTTGTGCCTTCAGATCCTCAAAAGCAGCGTTTGCAGCAGCACTTCAAACAAAAACATCTATTTTCTTCATCAACTGATACAGAGGCATAGCCTTTTCCCCTAACCGGCTTATGAACCGGCTCAAAGCAGCCACACGACCCGCCAGTCATTGAACATCATTGACGCAGGTTGGTTTGTCTAGAGAAGTAATTTCCTTGATTTTCTCCGGGTTAGCTTCAATACCTCGGTTAGACACCAGAAAACCCAAGAGCTTGCCGGCTGTCACTCCAAAAACACACTTGGCCGGGTTAAGCATCATCCTGTAAACCCGAAGATTATCAAAAGTCTCTTTCAGGTCTGTGACCAAGGTTTCCTCTTCCTTGGATTTCACCACTATATCATCCACATAGGCATGAACATTGCACCCAATTTGATTGTGAAGACAATTCTGCACACACCGTTGGTAAGTCGCCTGGGCACTCTTAAGCCCAAAAGGCATAGACACATAGCAGAAAGCCCCAAAAGGAGTTATAAAAGTTGTCTTCTCTTGATCCTTGACTGCCATCTTAATCTGATGATAACCGGAGTAAGCATCTAAGAAACCTAACCGTGCGCAACCCGCCGTAGCATCAATGATCTGATCAATACGGGGAAGAGCAAAAGGATCAGCCGGACAAGCCTTGTTCATATCTGTGTAATCCACACACATACGCTAGGTGCCATTCTTTTTTAGTACGAGCACCGGGTTAGCTAACCATTCTGGGTGAAAGACCTCCACAATGAACACGGCTGCCAAGAGCCGGGCCACCTCTTCTCTGATGGCCTTGCGCCCTTCTTCATTGAACCGCCGGAGAAACTGTCTGACAGGTTTAAACTTTGGATCGATATTAAGAGTGTCCTCAGCGAGTTCCCTCGGGACACCCGGCATGTCTGAAGGTTTCCATGCAAAGATGTCCCGGTTCTCACGGATGAACTCGATGAGCGCGCTTTCCTATTTCAGATCCAATTTTGCGCTGATGATGAACTGTTTGGATGAATCGCCAGGCACAAAGTCAACCATCTTAGTGTCATCAGCTGATTTGAATTTTAACTCCGTCTTATGCTCTGTTGTTGGTTTCTTTAATGACGTCATGTCCGCTGGGTCAACATGATCCTTGTAGAATTTCAACTCCTCTGTTGCACAAACAGATTCAGCATAGGCAACATCACCTTCTTCACATTCCAAAGCTATCTTCTGGCTCTCGTGGACTGTAATGGTGCCTGAGGGAGTCCTGGATTAGGGGGTCTCCGGACAGCCGGACTATCTCCATTGTCCGGGCTATTAGACTATGAAGATACAAGATTGAAGACTTCATCTCGTGTCCGGATGGGACTCTACTTGGCGTGGAAGGCAAGCTAGGCAATACGGATATGGGTATCTCCTCCTTTGTAACTGACCTTGTGTAACCCTAACCCTCTCCGGTGTCTATATAAACCGAAGGGTTTTAGTCCGTAGGACAACAACCATAGCATACAATCATACCATAGGCTAGCTTCTAGGGTTTAGCCTCTCCGATCTCGTGGTAGATCTACTCTTGTACTACACATATCATCAATATTAATCAAGCAGTACGTAGGGTTTTACCTCCATCAAGAGGGCCCGAACCTGGGTAAAACATCGTGTCCCTGCCTCCTGTTACCAACGGGCCTAGATGCACAGTTCGGGACCCCTACCCGAGATCCGCCGGTTTTGACACCAACACTGGTGCTTTTATTGAGAGTTCCTCTGTGTCGTCGCCATTAGGCTTCATGGCTCCTACTATCATCAATAGCGATGCGGTCCAGGGCGAGACTTTTCTCCCCGGACAGATCTTCGTATTCGGCGGCTTTGCACTGCGGGCTAATTCGCTTGGCCATCTGGAGCAGGTTGAAAGCTACGCCCCTGGCCATCAGGTCAGACTTGGAAGTTTGAACTACACGGCCGACATCTGCGGAGACTTGATCTTCGATGAATTTGAGCCACAGCCGCGCGCGCCGCACTTTCACGATGGGTATGACCTAGCTCTGCCGCCGAACAGTACCCCAGAGGCCGCGCCCGCATCAGCTCCGACCCTTAGCTCAGGGCCAACTGCGCCAATCGAGGACGGGTGGCTAGACACCGCCTCAGGGGCTGCAGTCTCAACGGTGATCGAGCCGAACACCAGCCTAATCCTCCGTGAAGCCCGTGACTCCAAGGTGCCGGACTCTTTTCCAAACTCCGAACCGCCCGCGCCCCTGCCAATCGAATCCGATTGGGCGCCGATCATGGAATTCACCATCGCGGATATCTTTCAGCACTCGCCCTTCCGCGACATGCTGAATTCACTAAGGTCTCTCTCTTTGTCAGGAGAGCCCTGGCCGGACTATGGCCAACAGGATTGGGATGTGGACGACAAAGAAATTCGACGCCCACCCACCACCCACTTCGTAGCCACTGTCGATGATTTAACCGACATGCTCGACTTCGACTCCGAAGATATCGACGGTATGGACGACGATGTAGGAGACGAACATGAACCAGCACCTATAGGGCACTGGAAACCACCTCGTCATATGACATATACATGGTGGATACACCCAAAGAAGGCAATGGCGATGAGATAGCGGAGGATGACCCCTCCAAGAAGCAACCCAAGCGCCAACGTCAGTGGCGCCGCTCTAAGTCCCGCCAAAGAAAAAGAGGTGATACCGGCACAGGAGATAATAACACTCCGGATAGTGTCGAAGACAACAACAATCCCCTCTAGCAAGATTTAGAGCAGGAGGATGGAGGAGCCAGCTCTCCTGAGAGAGCGGCAGATGGAGAGGAGGAGGATGACAATTACATGCCCCCCTCCGAAGAAGAGGCAAGCCTCGGCGATGATGAATTCGCCATACCAGAGGATCCCGTCGAACAAGAGCGCTTCAAGCGCCGGCTTATGGCCACGGCAAATAGCCTGAAGAAAAAGCAGCAGCAGCTTCAAGCTGATAAAGATCTGCTAGCTGACAAATGGACTGAAGTCCTCGCGGCCGAGGAATATAAACTCGAGCGCCCCTCCAAGAATTACCCAAAGTGCACATTACTACCATGACTGGAGGAAGAAGCGTATGATACGGCTGATTGGCACCTCATGGCCGTGATAGAGAGGCATTGCAAGCAAAGCTCAGCCTCCACCCCGGCGCCATTCAAATAAAAAGGCATGGGGAGATAGGCCAGACCTGCGAGACATATTGGAGGACAAAGCAAAGCATGCAAGATCGATCTACGAATCACGACGGGGTACCACTCTGCGAGACGATAAACGTCACGCCGGATACAGTAAAAGCAAATCCGGCCGGGACGAACACAGCGGGCAAGACCCATTCGAGCTGCGTCGCAATATAGCCCAATACAGAGGCGCCGTACATCCCTTATGATTCACAGACGAAGTAATGGAACATCAATTCCCAGAAGGTTTCAAACCTGTAAATATTGAATCATACGACGGCACAACAGATCCCGCAGTGTGGATTGAGGATTTCCTCCTCCACATCCACATGGCCTGCGGTGATGACTTACACGCCATCAAATACCTCCCACTAAAGCTCAAAGGACCAGCGCGGCATTGGCTTAACAGCTTGCCAGCGGACTCCATTAGCTGTTGGGAAGATCTGGAAGTCGCATTCCTCGACAACTTTCAGGGCACTTATGTGCGACCATCAGATCCGATGACTTGAGCCACATAATTCAGCAGCCAAAAGAGTCGGCCAGGCAATTCTGGACTCGGTTCCTTACAAAGAAAAATCAGATCGTCGACTATCCGGATGCAGAGGCCTTAGCGGCTTTCAAACACAACATCCGAGATGAGTGGCTAGCCGGGCACCTTGGTCAGGAAAAGCCGAAATCTATGGCAGCTCTCACGACGCTCATGACCCGCTTTTGTGAGGGAGAAGACAGCTGGCTGGCTCGCAGTAATAACATATCAAAGAACCATAGTACCTCAGATACCAAGGACGGCAATAGCAGGTCACGTCGCAACAAACATAAACGCCGCATTAACAGCGAAAATACTGAGGATACGTCAGTCAATGCCGGATTCAAAGGCTCTAAACCCGGTCAGCGGAAAAAGCCATTCAAACAAAGTACGCCGGGTCCGTCCAGCTTGGACCGTATACTCGATCGCTCGTGTCAAATACACGGCACCCCAGACAAGCCAACCAATCACATCAACAGGGATTGTTGGGTGTTCAAGCAGGCCGGCAAGTTAATTGCCGAAAACAAGCACAAGGGGCCGCATAGCGATGACGAGGAGGAGCCCCGGCAGCCGCACACTGGAGGATGGAAGAGGTTTCCCCCGCAAGTGTGGACGGTGAACATGATATACGCAACCCACATCCCCAAGAGGGAGTGGAAGCGTGCGCTCAGGGACGTATATGTGTTGGAGCCAGTCGCCCCAAAGTTCAACCCTTGGTCCTCCTGTCCGATCACCTTCGATCGCAGGCACCACCCCACTAGTATCCGTCATGGCGGATTCGCCGCACTGGTCCTAGACCCAATCATTGACGGATTTCACCTCACTCAAGTCCTTATGGATGGCGGCAGCAGCCTGAACCTGCTTTATCAGGACACAGTGCACAAAATGGGTATAGACCCCTCAAGGATCAAACCCACAAAAACAACCTTTTAAGGCGTCATCCCAGGTGTACAGGCCCATCGCACAGGCTCAATTACACTGGAAGTGGTCTTCGGATCCCCGGATAACTTTTGAAGCAAAGAGTTAATCTTCGATATAGTCCCGTTCCGCAGTGGTTATCACGCACTGCTCGGGCGAACCGCATTTGCTAGATTCAATGCGGTACCTCATTACGCATACCTCAAGCTCAAGATGCCAGGACCTCGCGGAGTTATTACAGTCAATGGAAACACAGAGCGCTCTCTTCGAATAGAGGACCACACCGCAGCCCTCGCAGCAGAAGCGCAAAGCAGCCTCTCAAGGCAATCAACCAGTTCGGTGCTTCAAAGCTCGGACACCTTCAAGCGCGCTCGGAGCAATCGGCAAATAGACCGCCTGGCGCGATCTGAGCTCGCGTAGCAATGCGGCGGCCACCCCAAGCCCAGCCCAACGGCGAAACTCGTGCCGCGCATACATAATTAAACATTTAAAGTACCATGGGCACAGGTGGGGAGGGGGGCACAACTGCGGCACGCCCCAAGACACGGCTTAAACCGCACTAGGGGCTTCCCGTTTGGTTATTTTTTTCCAGGACCTTAATCTCTGGAAACACTGTTCGGCAGCACTATTGCCGAACACATGATGCAGCAACCAAGGAGGCAGAGAGCTACGTCATACCATAGAATTCCCAGGTGGATTATAGTAACGAGCGAAATATTCGATTTAATATCATTCCTCAGCTTGCCCTTGGAAGGGACATAGTCCTACTCTTTTCTTACCGCACTATCTGTATCACTCTGCCTTAATGCAATTTTTTGAATAAACAATGCATGACATTACGACTATTATTGCATTCTTGTTGTATATATATGTGTGTGTGTGTGTGTTCATTAATGACACCTTGCAACTGTACACTTTGGTATGGCCAATACACCAGGGGCTTACGTACCCCACAACACGATGTGAAAAGTCCGAACACTTTCACAAGTGCGGCACCCCGAACTTATAGCATTATATGCATCAGCTCTGTCGTGGAATTGTCACGGCAGATGTCCTTAGTGTCAGGACTTAGTCGCGAGGCCAACGCATCTATGTGGTAGCTTGAGAGGGGTTGAGCGGGATGAGAGACACGATATTTAACCCAGGTTCGGCCCCTCACAGTGGAGGTAAAAGCCTACATCCTGCTTCATTGATATTGATGATGATGATCACGGTTACAAGAGTGCTCTATCTCGAGAGCTATTGTCTAAACCTAACTTGTCCAACTTGTGGAACTTGTGAATCTTGTCCCTTTTGGGGAGCCCTGCCCCTCCTTATATATGTTGGAGGGGCGGGTTACATGTAGAGTCCTATTAGGATTAGGACTAGTCTACCTTTAATACAAACCGGATATAAGTCCTGGTCGTAACTCCTTGTAAGGTAAATATTCCTCATGCCTTTCCTCTTAAACCGGCCCACCATAGTATGAACCGGCCTTCTGAGTCTTGGGCCTTGTCATCTGTCTGTCCCGCATGCTGGATCACCAGTGATTCATAATGGCCAGGTGGGTTGCTTGTAAACCGCCAGGTCAGGGCGGGTCACCGGTGACTCGCCAAGTGTCAGCGGGGTCTTCCGATAAACCGCCAAGTCCCGGCCGTGTTAACTTCCGGCCGGTTTACACCACGGGGTATATCCCCGACATTAGCCCCCAAGTTTAGCTAGGATTTATTCATGGTAAACTTATGCTGCAAAATAAAAACAAGAACAAATTTGACAGGTTATGCTCCGGGTTAAGAATTTTTGTAAACCGGTACCTGATCATCCTTAAGTCCTTGTTATTTCCTCCTTCTGGGAAATCCGAGTCAACAGACCAGCTTCATAATCAATTTGCTGACATTGGTTTGTCACGGAGAAATATTGTGAAGAATAACTCCTTTGACTCAGCTCCCAAAGCGCCGGTTTAAGAAATATGGGTCTGAAAATACTTATCTGATATTTAGCCGGTTTGAAGATGTAAAACTTGCCGGTTTAATATTACCAAAATGGACGGTTTATAAATATTGATGGCGCCGGGTCATAATTGTTGTCGACACCGGGTCATGTAATTGATCTTCCTGATTTTCTCAAAACTGATAAAATGAAGATGTTCCTCCTTTATATGCATAATACCTGTAGCCCCCAAGTCTTAAGAGGAGAACATAATGATAACTTAAGACTTTCTCCAATAAGTGTTTCAACCTTGAAGAAATCCGGTTTGTTTATCTCAATCATATAAACTGAATACTCCATATATGTAGCCCCCAAGTGTCGGGTTGTCATGCTTGCAGCAACCTGGAACTTGCAATTGCTTATAAAAACTTCAATCAGTGTAGCCCCCAAGGGCCGGGTCATTATGCAATAATCAGCAGGGACTTTGTAAGTATAATCTTGTAAACTTTGAACAGCCACGTGTAGCCCCCAAGGGCCGGCTTAGTAAGATAATATTGAACCGGGACTTGATATATATACTTTAATGAAAATAACATATTATAATGTAGCTTCCATTGTAGGGCTTGAACCCACGTCCACAAGGTTAAGAGCTTTGTGCTTTACCAACTGAGCAATGGATTCTTCAATATTATGGACTAAAACTTGTGTACCTTGAATTGTTGATAGGAGCAATTGGTAGCCCCAAGGGCCGGCTCATTATAATATGATGAGTCGGGTCTTCAATAAGACTAGTAAAAATGACCTTGTATTAGCCCCCAAGTGTCATGGTGCATGCTTGCAGCGACATGAGACTTGCATGTAATCTCAATTTGAATAATGTAGCCCCCAAGTGCCGGGTTGTAAGCCTGTAGCGACTCGGGACTATTCCTTCCATTGTAGAATAAATCATATCCTTTGATAAAAGAGTAGACATTGCGCTATAGCGACTTTGAAAACCTTAATAATAAAAATCCAGCCATGTTGGCTATTCAAGATAATATAATCCAGTATGAAAACCTTATTCATTCAACATCATAATGAAATTTCAGCCAAGTTTGGCTATTTTAATAATATAACCCAATGATTTATAAGCGCATGATTCCAATGGCGCAATCCAAATATATACTGGCGACTTGTTGTCCAAAGCCAGGCCAGTTTAACAAACCTGTTTCTGCATACAACAAGTTTAAAGTGTCCTGGCGGTTTACCGCCGGACGGGTCATAATACCCAACATATAACCCGGGTTTATAACCAAGGCTGCACTTAAGAATGATCAAATATGAAATATATCATAGCTGTGACATTGAATCACATCGTTGGTTTTACCAACTTTTTGTAGTAAGGGTGATAACCCAAAATCTTGAGTACTGATAACTCCTTCCATATTGTGCCGGTTTATAATAAAACCGTGCCGGGTTGTGATAAACACCGTGTTACTCCATAAGAGGATGTTAACAACAAGGATCAAACCGGGCAAATAGTCTCCAGATTGACGTGAACTGTGTTCCGTCAATTGATTGGTTAAAAAACTTTTTCGGTTTAAAAAACACAATGAAAAGCAAAAACCCCCTTCAAAGAAAAGTGTGAAGCAAAAGCAACACAAAAACATTTGCCAAAAAAGGTTTATTTAAGCTGATCAAATGGCGTTACCATGGCCAAACACGACCAAGCTCCCGTTAGGTGTAACTATGGTTCTAGTCAGCCAGGTCCCAAGTGATTCTGTAGCATTTATGCCGACCAAATGGCGTGGTCATGGTTCCGGTTCGACCAAGCCCCCAAGTGATTCTGTGGCCTTAGGCCGACCAAGAGGCATGACTGGTTCAGACATGACCAAGTCCCCAACTGATTTGGTGGCTCTCGCCTATCAAGAGGCATGGTATTGGTTCGGACACGACCAATCTTCCAAGTGATATAACACGATGCTTTTAGCAAAGCGAACTCAAGTGGTAAACCGGAGGCCGCTTTAGAGCAACTCCGTGTAACCTCACATGATATAAAAGACCAGAGACCCCGCTTTATGAAGCAGAAGCCCCCATGTGATCAATAATATGTCAGGCCAGTAAGGCGGAATATCCATGTTTGAACCGCGCATCGTGGCAGCAGGTCCTCTTCGGCAATTTTTAACTTTTTGCAAGAGATAAATTCTTCTTTGAACCGGGATCTTGAACCGGATATTGAGATCTTCAAAGCTTTGTGGGAGACATCTTTCCCTTGAACCGGATTTCAAACCGGAATCCTTATTTTTAGCCGGAAATTTTCTGACGGCCTTTAAACTCGAACTTGCGAGAAGTTAATTCCCTTTTGAACCGAACATTTTAAACCGGATTTGAGCGCTTCAGAGCTTTGTAGGAGAATATTTTTCTTGAACCGGATTGCAAACTGGAGTCATTTCTAATGACCTGGAACTTCATCGAGCCGGGATTTTATAACTGTCATATACTTTCTAAGCCAGAAATTTTCTGACGGCCTTTAAACTTTCATCAATATAACAGTAGCCTTCGGGACCGGGTTATCTTTCCCTCCATCGTCCTGGGGTTCTTAAATTTGCTGAAACTGGCAAGATTTGCTGAGTCATGTCATTATAGCCTCCAAATCTCAAAGGTGACTCGAGGAGCTGGCTTGAGACTTCCCATATTTGACCGTGATATAAACCGGCATAACTTGTATATCATTGGCGTTGATAGCACGATGTGAATCCATAGAAGGTTGAGGTGACTGCGGCGGGTTGTAAATGATCCCGTATGAGCCGTGTCAGCAACTCGGCCAATGGTTCGTTCCAACTGGTTCCTTGAAGTTTTAACCAAACTGTAGCAGCGGCGACTTGTGTGCATGTCCATTGAACCATCCAGTGCAGACGACGGTTGATGAGAATTTGCCTCCAATTTGTGGGAAGAAAGGCGGGCTTCCCAAGTAGTGACTTGCTCATAGTCCATAAACAGTTCATCCAGACAAGTGCGGCCCGGTATGCTTGATGTAGACTAGGCCGCGAGAGACGGACGAAAAAAGCTCATAGGTAGCTCGAATAGATGAATCGGCCGTGGCATTGTAACCCGGTGCGGACGCATAAATAGACCGTATGCTGAGGTAGACCGGACTGCGGGGGACGGCGGCCTGTGCACGCTTTATTGGGTAATTCGCACGGTCCTGACGAGTTGATGCAGATTGGATCGCGATATAAACCGACATGGGTTATCCAAAAGCTCGGTGATATAATAATCCCTTTTTACAATAGACAATTTTTCCTCTTCCCAAGTAGTGACTTGCTCATAGTCCATAAACAGTTCATCCAGACAAGTGCGGCCCGGTATGCTGATGTAGACTAGGCCGCGAGAGACGGACGAAAAAAGCGACCGTAACATCAGAGGCAGCTCGAATAGATGAATCGGCCGCGGCATTGTAAACCGGTGCGGACGCATAAATCGACCGTATGCTGAGGTAGACCGGACTGGGGGGGCGGCGGCCTGTGCACGCTTTATTGGGTAATTCGCACGCACGGTCCTGACGAGTTGATGCAGATTGGATCGCGATATAAACCGACATGGGTTATCCAAAAGCTCGGCGATATAATAATCCCTTTTTACAATAGACAATTTGTCCTGCATTGGAAAACTTGCAAGCCAAAGTAATTGCCCCTTTTTTTAAGAAAGCAATATATAATATAAAAATATAATGGATGGATTTCACCTGATATGTTAGCCAGAAAATATCCACCGCGGAGTAGTTGATTGCCATGATGAAACTGAAATCAATTACGGGCGAGTCGGCCATGCGAGCAGACAGATGAATTGGCCATGGCGTTGAAAACCGGTGCGGACGAGCAAGTTGTCCTCCGTGTTGTAAGCCGGCGCGGTCGTAAAAGACGGCCATGGTGCTTTAAACCGGCGGTTGCGAGAGATGGCCACAGTGTTGTAAGCCGGTGTGGTCCGTATCCGCGGGGTAATGCCTCATTTGTAATGAACAATTTATCCTGCGAAACAATGCCACATACCAGAGTAACCATTCACACAAAAAATTTATCTGTGTTATTAAAACAGACTGGACGGATATCACCTGATAGCTTTGGGTGGACGTAGCAGTTGAAAGAATCTGAACTTGTAGCTCGACGTGATGAGTGACAGCGACTTGGGAAATCAATATGCTGTTTGTTTTTGTGTGGAAATCACCATGTACTAGAAGTAGTACTAATTGATCAGGTAGTAGCAGCAGCGATGTAGACTAGTGCCTCGGGACTTGAAGCCAGCAAAACAATCCACCGCCGAAGCCGTGCTGCATCAGCAGCCATGCAGAATCCGGGTCGTGGTCAATCGGTCGAGTCTTCCTCGGAATTGTGGACTCCCCTTCTTCTTCTTCTTTTTAATCCAAGCGCCTACTATAACCATTACCCGTAGGAAGTAGAACTCCGATTTGAACATGGTAATGCTCTTTAAATAATGCAGCCTTGATCCTTTTGCTCATCAACTACTAGTACGATGGTTAATGGAAACGTCTTTTTAGCTTTTGGGTTAGCTTCTGGACTTTGTAACTTCTCCCGTTGCGGTTCTCCCCTGGATTGAGACATATAGTCTATTCGATTATTGCCTGCTAGTCCTCAGTTGATCTCCACATGTAGTTGACCGGTACTCATAGCAGTACTGGTTCTTTATTTTAATCTTCGCTTGATTTATCTTTGTATCCACATGAAGTAGCAGTACCAAACAGCTTTGGGATTTGAACCTGTAATCTAGCCGCAGCAACTTGATGGATCGGACAGTGGAAACCCTTTATCCGTTTCAATGGAAATTGTGACTTGACATCTTGTAGGAATCGGCGAAACCAATCTCTCATCGGTTTGGACAGATTGTCTTGTGTCGGCAGCATACAGAATGCAAACCCTAATTTCTTTTAAACCTTAAATCCCAGATCTTAAACCTAGACCGGTCAACTTGAAGCTGATACAAATCCTTCTAAACCGGCTTTCTTCATCCGGAAAACTGCAAAACTTCTCTATCCCTGGGAGAGATCCCTTCAAGAACTCGACACCACCATGCGCAGGCCCCACGGTGGGCGCCAACTATCGTGGAATTGTCACGGCAGATGTCCTTAGTGACACGACTTAGTCGCGAGGCCAACGCATCTATGTGGTAGCTTGAGAGGGGTTGAGCGGGACGAGAGACGTGATATTTTACCCAGGTTCGACCCCTCACAGTGGAGGTAAAAGCCTACATCCTGCTTCATTGATATTGATGATGATGATCACGGTTACAAGAGTGCTCTATCTCGAGAGCTATTGTCTAAACCTAACTTGTCCAACTTGTGGAACCTGTGAATCTTGTCCCTTTTGGGGAGCCCTGCCCCTCCTTATATATGTCGGAGGGGCGGGTTACATGTAGAGTCCTATTAGGATTAGGACTAGTCTACCTTTAATACAAACCGGATATAAGTCCTAGTCGTAACTCCTTGTAAGGTAAATATTCCTCATGCCTTTCCTCTTAAACTGGCCCACCATAGTATGAACCGGCCTTCTGAGTCTTGGGCCTTGTCATCTGTCTGTCCCACATGCCGGATCACCAGTGAGTCATAATGGCCAGGTGGGTTGCTTGTAAACCGCCAGGTCAGGGCGGGTCGCCGGTGACTCGCCAAGTATCAGCGGGGTCTTCAGATAAACCGCCAAGTCCCGGCCGGGTTAACTTCTGGCCGGTTTACACCGCGGGGTATATCCCCGACATTAGCCCCCAAGTTTAGCTTGGATTTATTCATGGTAAACATATGCTGCAAAATAAACACAAGAACAAATTTGACAGGTTATGCTCCGGGTTAAGAATTTTTGTAAACCGGTACCTGATCATCCTTAAGTCCTTGTTATTTCCTCCTTATGGGAAATCCGAGTCAACAGACCAGCTTCATAATCAATTTGCCAACATTGGTTTGTCACGGAGAAATATTGTGAAGAATAACTCCTTTGACTCAGCTCCCAAAGCGCCGGTTTAAGAAATATGGGTCTGAAAATACTTATCTGATATTTAGCCGGTTTGAAGATGTAAAACTTGCCGGTTTAATATTACCAAAATGGACGGTTTATAAATATTGATGGCGCCGGGTCATAATTGTTGTCGACACCGGGTCATGTAATTGATCTTCCTGATTTGCTCAAAACTGATAAAATGAAGATGTTCCTCCTTTATATGCATAATACCTGTAGCCCCCAAGTCTTAAGAGGAGAACATAGTGATAACTTAAGACTTGCTCCAATAAGTGTTTCAACCTTGAAGAAATCTGGTTTGTTTATCTCAATCATATAAACTGAATACTCCATATATGTAGCCCCCAAGTGCCGGGTTGTCATGCTTGCAGCAACCTGGAACTTGCAATTGCTTATAAAAACTTCAATCAGTGTAGCCCCCAAGGGCCGGGTCATTATGCAATAATGAGCAGGGACTTTGTAAGTATAATCTTGTAAACTTTGAACAGCCACGTGTAGCCCCCAAGGGCCGGCTTAGTAAGATAATACTGAACCGGGACTTGATATATATACTCTAATGAAAATAACATATTATAATGTAGCTTCCATTGTAGGGCTTGAACCCACGTCCACAAGGTTAAGAGCTTTGTGCTTTACTAACTGAGCAATGGATTCTTCAATATTTTGGACTAAAACTTGTGTACCTTGAATTGTTGATAGGAGCAATTGGTAGCCCCAAGGGCCGTCTCATTATAATATGATGAGTCGGGTCTTCAATAAGACTAGTAAAAATGACCTTGCATTAGCCCCCAAGTGTCATGGTGCATGCTTGCAGTGACATGAGACTTGCATGTAATCTCAATTTGAATAATGTAGCACCCAAGTGCCAGGTTGTAAGCCTGTAGCGACTCGGGACTATTCCTTCCATTGTAGAATAAATCATATCATTTGATAAAAGAGCAGACATTGCGCTATAGCGACTTTGAAAACCTTAATGATAAAAATCCAGCCATGTTGGCTATTCAAGATAATATAATCCGGTATGAAAACCTTATTCATTCAACATCATAATGAAATTTCAGCCAAGTTTGGCTATTTTAATAATATAACCCAATGATTTATAAGCGCATGATTCCAATGGCGCAATCCAAATATATACTGGCGACTTGTTGTCCAAAGCCAGGCCAGTTTAACAAACCTGTTTCTGCATACAACAAGTTTAAAGTGTCCTGGCGGTTTACCGCCGGACGGGTCATAATACCCAACATATAACCCGGGTTTATAACCAAGGCTGCACTTAAGAATGATCAAATATGAAATATATCATACCTGTGACATTGAATCACATTGTTGGTTTTACCAACTTTTTGTAGTAAGGGTGATAACCCAAATCTTGAGTACTGATAACTCCTTCCATATTGTGCCGGTTTATAATAAAACCGTGCTGGGTTGTGATAAACACCGTGTTACTCCATAAGAGGATGTTAACAACAAGGATCAAACCGGGCAAATAGTCTCCGGATTGACGTGAACTGTCTTCCGTCAATTGATTGGTTAAAAAACTTTGTCTGTTTAAAAAACACAATGAAAAGCAAAAAAAAAAACCCTTCAAAGAAAAGTGTGAAGCAAAAGCAATGACAAAATCGTTTGCCAAAAAAGGTTTATTTAAGCTGATCAAATGGCGTTACCATGGCCAAACACGACCAAGCTCCCGTTAGGTGTAACTATGGTTCTAGTCAGCCAGGTCCCTAAGTGATTCTGTCGCATTTATGCCGACCAAATGGCGTGGTCATGGTTCGGGTTCGACCAAGCCCCCAAGTGATTCTGTGGCCTTAGGCCGACCAAGACGCATGACTGGTTCAGACATGACCAAGTCCCCAATTGATCTGGTGGCTCTCACCTATCAAGAGGCATGGTATTGGTTCGAACACGACCAATCCTCCAAGTGATATAAGACGATGCTTTTAGCAAAGCGAACTCAAGGGGTAAACCGGAGGCCGCTTTAGAGCAACTTCGTGTAACCTCACATGATGTAAAAGACCAGAGACCCCGCTTTATGAAGCAGAAGCCCCCATGTGATCAATAATATGTCAGGCCAGTAAGGCGGAATATCCATGTTTGAACCGCGCATCGTGGCAGCAGGTCCTCTTCGGCCATTTTTAACTTTTTGCAAGAGATAAATTCTTCTTTGAACCGGGATCTTGAACCGGATATTGAGATCTTCAAAGCTTTGTGGGAGACATCTTTCCCTTGAACCAGATTTCAAACCGGAATCCTTATTTTTAGCCGGAAATTTTCTGACAGCCTTTAAACTCGAACTTGCGAGAAGTTAATTCCCTTTTGAACCGAACATTGTTAAACCGGATTTGAGCGCTTCAGAGCTTTGTAGGAGAATATTTTTCTTGAACCGGATTGCAAACCGGAGTCATTTCTGATGAACTGGAACTTCATCGAGCCGGGATTTTATAACTGTCATATACTTTCTAAGCCGGAAATTTTCTGACGGCCTTTAAACTTTCATCAATATAACAGTAGCCTCCGGGACGGGGTTATCTTTCCCTCCATCGTCCTAGGGTTCTTAAATTTGCTGAAACTGGCAAGATTCGCTGAGTCATGTCATTGTAGCCTCCAAATCTCAAAGGTGACTCGAGGACCTGGCTTGAGACTTCCCATATTTGACCGTGATATAAACCGGCATAACTTGTATATCATTGGCGTTGATAGCACGATGTGAATCCATAGAAGGTTGAGGTGACTGCGGCGGGTTGTAAATGATCCCGTATGAGCCGTGTCAGCAACTCGGCCAATGGTTCGTTCCAACTGGATCCTTGAAGTTTTACCCAAACTGTAGCAGCGGCGACTTGTGTGCATGTCCATTGAACCATCCAGTGCAGACGACGGTTGATGAGAATTTGCCTCCAATTTGTGGGAAGAAAGGAGGGCTTCCCAAGTAGTGACTTGCTCATAGTCCATAAACAGTTCATCCAGACAAGTGCGGCCCGGTATGCTGATGTAGACCAGGCCGCGAGAGACGGACGAAAAAAGCGACCGTAACATCAGAGGCAGCTCGAATAGATGAATCGGCCGCGGCATTGTAAACCGGTGCGGACGCATAAATCGACCGTATGCTGAGGTAGACCGGACTGGGGGGGCGGCGGCCTGTGCACGCTTTATTGGGTAATTCACACGGTCCTGACGAGTTGATGCAGATTGGATCGCGATATAAACCGACATGGGTTATCCAAAAGCTCGGTGATATAATAATCCCTTTTTACAATAGACAATTTTTCCTCCATTGGAAAACTTGCAAGCCAAAGTAATTGCCCCTTTTTTTAAGAAAGCAATATATAATATAAAAATATAATGGATGGATTTCACCTGATATGTTAGCCAGAAAATATCCACCGCGGAGTAGTTGATTGCCATGATGAAACTGAAATCAATTACGGGCGAGTCGGCCATGCGAGCAGACAGATGAATTGGCCATGGCGTTGAAAACCGGTGCGGACGAGCAAGTTGTCCTCCGTGTTGTAAGCCGGCGCGGTCGTAAAAGACGGCCATGGTGCTTTAAACCGGCGGTTGCGAGAGATGGCCACAGTGTTGTAAGCCGGTGTGGTCCGTATCCGCGGTGTAATGCCTCATTTGTAATGAACAATTTATCCTGCGAAACAATGCCACATACTAGAGTAACCATTCACACAAAAATTTATCTGTGTTATTAAAACAGACTGGACGGATATCACCTGATAGCTTTGGGTGGACGTAGCAGTTGAAAGAATCTGAACTTGTAGCTCGACGTGATGAGTGACAGCGACTTGGGAAATCAATATGCTGTTTGTTTTTGTGTGGAAATCACCACGTACTAGAAGTAGTACTAATTGATCAGGTAGTAGCAGCAGCGATGTAGACTAGTGCCTCGGGACTTGAAGCCAGCAAAACAATCCACCGCCGAAGCCGTGCTGCTTCAGTAGCCATGCAGAATCCGGGTCGTGGTCAATCGGTCGAGTCTTCCTCAGAATTGTGGACTCCCCTTCTTCTTCTTCTTTTTAATCCAAGCGCCTACTATAACCATTACCCGTAGGAAGTAGAACTCCGATTTGAACATGGTAATGCTCTTTAAATAATGCAGCCTTGATCCTTTTGCTCATCAAGTACTAGTATGATGGTTAATGGAAACGTCTTTTTAGCTTTTGGATTAGCTTCTGGACTTTGTAACTTGTCCCGTTGCGGTTCTCCCCCGGATTGAGACATACAGTCTATTCAATTATTGCCTGCTAGTCCTCAGTTGATCTCCACATGTAGTTGACCGGTACTCATAGTAGTACTGGTTCTTTATTTTAATATCCGCTTGATTTATCTTTGTATCCACGTGAACTAGCAGTACCAAACAGCTTTGGGATTTGAACCTGTAATCCAGCCGCAGCAACTTGATGGATCGAACAGTGGAAACCCTTTATCCGTTTCAATGGAAACTGTGACTTGACATCTTGTAGGAATCGGCGAAACCAATCTCTCTTCGGTTTGGACAGATTGTCTTGTGTCGGAAGCATACAGAACACAAACCCTAATTTCTTTTAAACCTTAAATCCCAGATCTTAAACCTGGACCGGTCAACTTGAATCTGATACAAATCCTTCTGAACCGGCTTTCTGCATCCGGAAAACTGCAAAACTTCTCGATCCCTGGGAGAGATCCCTTCAAGAACACGACACCACCATGCGCAGGACCCACGGTGGGCGCCAACTGTCGTGGAATTGTCACGGCAGCTGTCCTTAGTGTCAGGACTTAGTCGCGAGGCCAACGCATCTATGTGGTAGCTTGAGGGGGGTTGAGCGGGACGAGAGGTGCGATATTTTACCCAGGTTAGGCCCCTCACAGTGGAGGTAAAAGCCTACATCCTGCTTCATTGATATTGATGATGATGATCACGGTTACAAGAGTGCTCTATCTCGAGAGCTATTGTCTAAACCTAACTTGTCCAACTTGTGGAACTTGTGAATCTTGTCCCTTTTGGGGAGCCCTGCCCCTCCTTATATATGTTGGACGGGCGGGTTACATGTAGAGTCCTATTAGGATTAGGACTAGTCTACCTTTAATACAAACCGGATATAAGTCCTGGTCGTAACTCCTTGTAAGGTAAATATTCCTCATGCCTTTCCTCTTAAACCGGCCCACCATAGTATGAACCGGCCTTCTGAGTCTTGGGCCTTGTCATCTGTCTGTCCCGCACGCTGGATCACCAGTGAGTCATAATGGCCAGGTGGGTTGCTTGTAAACTGCCAGGTCAGGGCGGGTCACCGATGACTCGCCAAGTGTCAGCGGGGTCTTCAGATAAACCGCCAAGTCCTGGCCGGGTTAACTTCCGGCCGGTTTACACCGCATGGTATACCCCCACAAGCTCCGAATCATGTCTTTGGTCAAATGTTGGGTTTGTCCGGCTCCTATGTTTTGGTACCTTACGTTCCGCTCTACCAGCTAAGGTAGCGCTAGGAGAACTACTGCGATTGTGCCCCGGTTCTGCTGGGTTCAGCACCTCAGTAGAGAAAGCTAAAACTGACTGTCATGATTAAGGCGAGAGACTGGTCGCTGTTCGGCGAGGTTTTCGAGTCCCTAAAGACTTATGCCGCTTAGAGCGAGGGGCCGGCCCTGTCCGGCTTAAAGGCGTGTATCGTGCCCCAAATTCGGCCTTCCGAATACCAGGGGCTTCGCTGAAATTTAAAATTATAGAATTCTATGGCTAAGTGAGAGTGATAAAGCATTATTAGTCTGGTTGCCTTGTTCGCTGTGCTGAGCACCTCCCTCGAAGGACCCAAACATGGGAACAAGAGTGCTCGGGTTTATCCCGAACACCCCAGCACTCGTGGCATGGGGGCAGAAGCTGAGGACTAGCCATCTCTATGATTAGATAAACAACTAAACAGAAGGTAATATTTGAAATTCAAACAAGCGTTGCATAGCGCATATGAAACAAGTTTTCATAAATACAGGATAAAACGAGCAAGTCTCACTGAAATATTACATCTTTTGAACACTCGTCTGCGACGAGACGGGCACCCGGCAGACACCCTCGTAGTACATCTCGGGGTGGCGGTGCTCCTTGCCCTCCGGCGAGCCCTCCTTGATCAGCTTCACGGCGTCTAGCTTGGCCCACTGCAATTTCACACGGGCGAAAGCCCGGCGTGCACCTTCAATGCAGACAGATCGCTTGACGACCTCTAGCCGCGAGCAGGCATCCACAGGCCGCCTCACCAGGCTGAAGAAGCTATTCGGAAGGGCGTCGCCAGGCCACAGCCAGACTATAAAGCCCTTCATGGCCCGATCAGCCGCCTTATGTAGCTCGACCATCTGCTTCAGCTGGTCGCTCATTGGCACTGGGTGTTCAGCCTCAGCATACTGAGACCAGAATAGCTTCTCCGTTGAGCTTCCATCCTCGGCCTGGTAAAATTGTGTGGCATCAGACACGCTGCGGGGCAAATCTGCAAATGCTCCTAGAGAGCTCCGGATTCGGGTAAGTAATCGGTAATGTAGTTTTACATGCTTGCTTTGCATATAGAAAGCCTTACCTGCCGCTATCCTCTTCATCGCGTCGATATCTTGGAGGGCCTTTTGGCCTTCGGCCTTGGCACTTTTTGCACTCTCGAGGGCCACGGCAAGCTCGGACTCCTGTGTCTTTGAGTCAAGCTCCAATGCCTCGTGCTTCGCCACGAGAGCCTGGAGCTCCTGCTGCACCTCGCCCACCCGAGCCTCGTGCTTCTCTCGCTCGGTGCGCTCCTTGGACGGTTTATCTTCGGCCTTGGTTAGCACTTGCTTCAGGGTCGCCACCTCAGTCATGGCCCCTGGCAAACATACGATGATCCTGTCATTTTGCAATCGCGTCCTCTTTTATATATACATACCTATAGACAGGGTATTACTTACCCTTGTTCTCCTTGAGCTGCCTCTTGGCAAGGCCGAGCTCTTTCCTGGACCCCTCGAGGTCCTGCTTCAATACGGCGACCTCCGCAGTCAGTGCGGCGGACGCCAGTAGCGAAGCCTGCATATGCATATTGACACACTTATATTAGACTCCTACGATATTAATTGATCCTCTGTTTGGCTTTTCTTTGTGAAAACCGAACAAAGCATCAGGGGCTACTGTCTATGCGGTAATATTTCTACTACATTTTAAAACACTTACCTCAAAGCCTGTTAGAAGGCTGGCACATGCTTCAGTCAATCCGCTCTTGGCGGACTGAACCTTCTGGATCACCGTGCTCATAAACAGTACAGTGCTCCTCGTCGATGGAAGCGCTGCAAAGCGCTTCTAGCAGATTGTCCGGCGCCTCTGGATGGCAGAGGTCACCGGCACAGGCGTCTTGCACCTCTTAGAAGGAGGCCGCCTGCCCGAGCCTAGAACCGCTGGAGGTTCCGGCGCGGTGTTCGGCTGAGGGCCGAACTCGGAGTTCTCAGGGCCCCCGTCCCCTTGGCTCCCGGAGTCCGGAAGGTCGCCTTGAGGCACCTCCATGACTGTCTCCCCTCGGTCCGATGCCTCTTGAGACAACACCTCGGCATCGTCGGCAGGATGAGGGGAGGTGGCGGTCGGGACTAGATCGCTATCCATGTCCGACGAGCCCAGGGAGCCGTCCGACGATACATCGATACTGGCTCATGGCGGCCTGCATAATTGTGTTCAGCGTTAGGGAAAGCAGTGCGACAAAGGAATTCTATGAGTTACTCTGGTATCTGAATACTTATGATCTCCCCGGGGGCTTGGCCCTGGGCAACCACTCGTCTTCGCCTTCATCGGCGGCGGTGGAACTATCCGGAAGGAGAGTCCTTCCCTTCTTGGACCCTTCGGCCTCACCAGTTGGGGCGGCCTTCCTTTCTTGTCTCCCCCGCCTGGAGGGGAGCATCTTCTTCTTCCTCCTCGTCTTTGGGGAAAGAGTGTGCCGCAGAGTTATCGGACGATGAGTCCGATAACACCTGGCGCCGGGAACTCTTTCGGGTTCCCTTGGCCTTCTTGGTCTTCTCCGGCACCTTGTAAGGAGCCGGAGTCAGCATCTCCGTCAGGAGAGCGCCCGCAGTGTCTTCGGGCAAAGGGGTCGGACAGTTAATCTGCCCCGACATCTCCACCCAGTCCTATCAAAGGCGTGGAGATTAGACCCCGCACATAATTAAGCTAGGGAAAATAAATATCCTACGGGACGTATTGAACTCACCGAATGCGCTAGGCGCTTTGCGCTTAGTCCGCGGTCCTCGGCGAGTGAAGGGGGACCTCGGCACCCTTGAACAGCACCTTCCAGACGTCCTTGTGCATCGTATCGAAGAGCTCTCTTAGAGTCTGGTGCTAGGCCGGGTCGAACTCCCACAAGGTAAAATCCCGTTGTTGACACGGGAGGATCCGGCGGATGAGCATAACTTGGACTATGTTGACAAGCTTGAGCTTCTTGCTCACCATACTCTGGATACGTTTCTGGAGTCAATCCAGCTCCACCGATGAACCCCACGACAAGCCCTTCTCTTTCCAGGAAGTGAGCCGTGTTGGGAATCCGGATTGAAACTCAGGGGCTGCCGCCCATTTGGCATCGCGCGGCTCGGTGATGTAGAACCACGCCGATTGCCATCCCTTTATTGTCTCCACGCAGGAGCCTTCGAGCCATATGACGTCGGGCATCTTGCCCACCATGGCTCTGCCGCATTCTTCTTGTTGGCCTCGTACTACCTTCGGCTTGATATTGAAGGTCTTTAACCACTGGCCAAAGTGGGGCCGGATGCGAAGGAAAGCCTCACACACGATGATGAACGCCGAAATGTTGAGGATGAAGTTCGGGGCCAGATCATGAAAGTCCAGCTCGTAGTAGAACATGAGACCATGGACGAATGGATGGAGGGGAAACCCTAGTCCGCGGAGGAAGTGGTGAAGGAAAACTACCCTCTTGTGAGGTTTCGGGATAGGGACGATCTGCCCCGCAGCGGGCAGCCAATGCGCGATGTTCGCGGCTAAGTATCTGGCTCCGCGCAGCTTCTTGATGTCTCCCTTCGTGACGGAGGAGACCATCCACCTGCCTTCCACTCTGGACATGGTTGGAGAAGGTTGAGGTGGGAAGTGCGGACTTGGGCGCTAGGGCTCGAGTGTGCGAAAGCGAATGAGCGAAGGAGGAAGAAGGCGTGGATAGAAAGGTGAATCCCTATCACTTAATGTGGGCGGACGAAGCTAAGCATCCCCACTTGCCTGGTAAAACTTGCTTATCCCCCAAGCGCCGTAATTGATGGCGTGGTTGGGTTACCCACGCCCGTATTGATGAGAATCCCGTAATAAAGGGACACGATCTCTGCTTTGACAAGACGTGTCGGAAAACTGCCTCGCATTGTGTGCGGGGCTGGTTAAAGGAAACGGTTCAAATAATCACCGGGCCATGACATAACGTCATGCTGCCAAAACCAGCCTACAAATTAGATCTGGGAAAATATTATTCTCTCTACGGTGGTATGTGGAACTTATTTTGCAGGGTCGGACACTTTCCTCGTATTCAAATTCTTCTGTGATGTATTCGGAGAAGGAACCCGCCTTGCAATGCCGAAGACAATACTGCGCGCCAGACTCATCGTCATTGAAGCCTGGTTCAGGGGCTACTGAGGGAGTCCTAGATTAGGGGGTCTCCGGACAGCCGGACTACCTCCATTGTCCGGGCTGTTAGACTATGAAGATACAAGATTGAAGACTTCGTCTCCTGTCCGGATGGGACTCTACTTGGCGTGGAAGGCAAGCTAGGCAATACGGATATGGATATCTCCTCCTTTGTAACCGACCTTGTGTGACCCTAACCCTCTCCGGTGTCTATATAAACCGAAGGGTTTTAGTCCGTAGGACAACAACCATAACATACAATCATACCATAGGCTAGCTTCTAGGGTTTAGCCTCTCCGATCTCGTGGTAGATCTACTCTTGTACTACCCATATCATCAATATTAATCAAGCAGGACGTAGGGTTTTACCTCCATCAAGAGGGCCCGAACCTGGGTAAAACATCGTGTCCCCTGCCTCCTGTTACCATCCGGCCTAGACGCACAATTCGGAACCCCCTACCCGAGATCCGCCGGTTATGACACCGATAGTGCCCTTGTGACACGGCATCTTGAGCTGCAAATATATGTAACACAGTCGAGCCATGAACTTGGCATAAGCCGGCCGCCCAAACAGAGCATGATATGGGCTTTTGATCTTAACCACTTCAAAGGTTAGTTTTTCTGCTCTGGAGTCATACTCATCCCCAAAGGCTACTTCCAACTCGATCTTACCAACTGGGTATGCTGACTTACCAGGTACCACAAAATGAAAAACAATGTTGGATTGTTTAAGATTTTTATCCGTCAATCCCATCCGGCGGAACATCTCATAGTAGAGGATGTTGATGCTACTGCCTCCATCCATGAGCACCTTAGTAAACTTGTATCCACCAACCTGAGGTGCCACCACCAAAGCCAAGTGACCCGGATTATCAACCCGGGGCTGCTGATCCTCTTTGCTCCACACAATAGGCTGCTCCGATCAACGTAAATAACGTGGAATTACCGGATCAACGGCATTGACGGCCCTCTTGTGGAGTTTCTGGTCCCTCTTGCAAAAACTGGTAGTAAAGACATGATACTGTCCGCTACTCAACTGCTTCGGGTTGCTTTGATAGCCGGATTGCTGCTGCTGCTGATTCCCTTGGCCGTGTTGCTGATTATATCCTCCTTCGTGAATAGGATAACCCTGACCGTGAAAACCTCCTCCGCTTGAATCGGCGCCCGGGCCCTGAAAGCCGCCTGCACCTGAGCCTCCACCTGGGCCGTGACCCCCATCAAATGCATTTGAATTTTTAAATGCCTTCATGATCGTGCAATCCTTCCACAAGTGGGTGGTTGGTTTCTCCCGGGTGCCGTGTTTTGGACACGGTTCATTCAACAACTTCTCAAGGGTGGGGCCTGACCCGCCCGATCGAGGGGGTTGTCTGCCCTTGCACCGCTGATTACCACCCTACGCATTAGTATTAGGAACAAACTCATCAGCCTTACGTTTATACCTCCTTGATTCGCTGGATTATGCTGGTGACCCTTGCCATTGACGTTCTTCTTTCCCTTCATTGCCTTTTCTTCATTAGACACCGGGTCCTTGGTGGTATCAGAATCGGCATATTGACAAGATCTGCCATCAATGTCCCCATGTCATTACAGTCACGTTTAAGCCGCCCCAACTTCTGCTTCAGAGGTTCAAAGCGGCAATTTTTCTCCAACATCAAAACTGCTGAACCGGCATCCATCTTATCAGATGAATGTATTATCTCCTTGACCCGGCGCACCCAATGGGTTGTAGATTCTCCATCCTCTTGCTTGCAATTGGTCAGGTCCACAATCGACATTGGCTGCTTACACGTGTTCTTAAAGTTCTGGATGAACCGTGCTTTCAACTCTGCCCATGAGCCGATAGAATTGGGTGGCAATCCCTTCAACCAGGTTCGAGCTGTTCCATCCAACATCATGGTAAAATACTTGGCCATTGCAGCATCGCTAACCTCCAACAGCTCCATAGCCATCTCATAACTCTCAATCCAAGCCCCCGGCTATAGGTTAGCCGTGTAATTGGGCACCTTACGAGGCCCCTTGAAATCCTTGGGCAACCGCTCATTGCGTGTGGATGGGACCAGGAAAGGTACGCCGCCGGTTCTTGTGGCCACTCCTGCCTCAACCGAGGTTGCTGGATAAGCCGGAAAGGTTTGGTGAACCACCTGCTCTGCTGCTATCTGAGCCGCCCGTTCCGCCTCTTGACAAATCCTCTCCTGATCCACCAAGTTAAGGGCCCCAGCCCGCACCGGCTCATGCCTATATGGCCGGTTGTGGTGTTGAGCATTACTTGACATCTCTGCGGACTCCATGTGCCTACTATAGCTCGGGCTCCGGCTTGGGCGAGGAGTTGAATGAATCATGTCTCGACTGTAGGAGTATGCGTCCTCCTGGGCTCAAGCTATCTGAAGTAGTTCTCTTACCCTCTGGGTTTCAATTGCTTCTGGCGAGTCGCCTTCCATTGGGAGAGCTGCCAAACGAGCCGACACTGCAATGAGATTCTCGATAGGGTTGGAGAAGTGACCCGGAGGTGTTGATACATAACGAGGAGGAGCTGTATTCATGCCAGGAGGCTCCATGGTACGCGGCTGAACTGGTGCACCGGGCGTTGTGACCCGGTTTGCCTCCGGCAGATTGCTCCCCCCAGTCCCGGGTGTATGGAACAGGTTCCTTGGATCTAGCGTTAGAGGCAGACGCGACTGAGTTTTCTGAAGCTTCCTCCTCATGACCTCGTTTGACGCATTAAAATCAACCGAGAGCCAGAAAGTTTCTACTTGAAGCTGCTGAGCACGAGCATACAGAGCTGCTCCTTCCGCTACCATCCGGGTTTCCTCTATGGCTAGATTTTCTTTAGCTTGCACCATCTCCTCCCGCATGCGTGCTACTTCTGCGTCGTGCTGGAATTTATCCGCCGGTTCTACCACAGCAGTTAACAGAGTCGTCAGTTTATCCATGAGGTCCATTAGAACCTGAGCCGGGGGGCGTGCGGGGTCTCCTGGCCCAGCTGCTGCCGATCCGGTAGCTGCTGCTGCCGCTGCGGTGGAGTTCTGCCCGGGCTGCGTCCCCGCCATGAAGACTATGGCCCAATTTGGCGGCTCAAGGGGGTCCGGAATACTGCTGCCATCAGAACAGCCCCCGAGCATGCCGTCTTGCAGCTGGTACAACGAGTCCGTCTCATCTGTTGATGATGCAGTATCAGAGCAGACGGCCGTCTCCCCGCTTTCCATCGATCCTTCGGAGTATTCACCGCCATGGATGCAGCCTACGAAGGCATGTTTCATGACAGATTGAACACGGGCAGACCCGGCGCGCTGAGCCGTTTCGATGAGGTTGGTGTGGACGCCCGGCTCAGGGCCTGATCTAGCCGATGAAGACGAGAATTTCGCCGAAGGGGACCCGGTACCCATACTCGATCAAGCCGGCCTCGGGGCCCCAGCCTTCGTCATCGATGTAGAGTTTTCCGCGATGACTCTTGGTCATCCGTCCCATAGCGTATCCCTTGAGCCCTTCGAAGTTGCCCTTCAAGGTAGGTGCCAACTGTCGTGGAGTTGACACGGTAGATGTCCAGAGCAAGGACTTAGTCGTAGGGCCATCGCACTAGGAAGCTTAAAGGGGTTGATCGGGACAAAGGACACACGAGAGTGTCGGTGGGAACGACACCTATGGGATCACAAGAATCCCTACTACGGTTAGCGGGGCGCGGGGTCGTGAGAAGAGCGGATCTAACAGGCAGCACATGGTTCGTTTATCCAGGTTCGGGCCGCGAGGATGTGTAAAACCCTACTCCTACTTTGGTGGATTGTATATCTGTGTTCTTGAGCTAGCTATGGGGCGTGAGGAGCTCCTAAAAGCCGAATCCTTCTCCTGGTCGCCTCGGGCCTCCTTTTATAGAAAAAAGGGGTTGTCACAGTGGCACAGAGGAGGTGGAAAGGGTACAGTGATGCGAGGTTATCCCTCGCATTACATGACAAGGCGCATTTAATGCGTCTTGCTTAGGTGTCCTTACTTTATCGGGGACGGGGGAGAAACCTGTCTCGTCCGTTGCCGCTCCTTCTTGTGTCGACACGCGCCCTGGCCAGCGACGCCTACGATGCCACGTAGGTAGGCAGGCAGCTAAGGTGGCGTAGTGGTGGGTCTTCACGAAGATCTGCATGCCGCCACGCAGGTGCTTGCCCAGCTGGTTGGGTCGGCAGCTGCATGGAACGGCGGTGGAGGTTTAGTCGGCGTGGGCCTGATGGTGGCCCTGCGGGTGTCCTCGGTAAGGGCCTTGCTGGGGCCCCGTCAAGGGTCTAGCCGGGGCGCCTGCTGTCATCCCCGGCAAGGCGCTTGCTGGGGGCCTTGTGGTCTTCCTTGGCTGGGATCCCGCCAAGGGTTGTTGTCTCCTTAGTGCGTATCTGATCTCGAATGTCTTCACAAAGATCTGCATGCCGCCATGGGGATGTCTCCGGAATCCTTGCCCTTTGGGGGCAGTGGTCTCAAGGGTGATTTGCTCCATAGGCGCGGGACGAGTCGCCGCGGCAAGGGTCTTGTCGGGGCTGCTAGAACTGTCTCCTGGCAAGGATCTTACCGGGGGAATCCGCTTCGTCCCCTTTGCTCTTCGTGGTCTTGGCCTTGGCGTCATAGTTCTCTTGAGCTTCGGTCTTACCCTGGCTCACCTCCCTTGCCTTGCTTGGTGTGGTGGCGCCCGTGGCTCAGACTGCCCGTGCACAGTTATAGGGGTACAAAAAGTGTACCCCTCTTTTTGTACACCGACAGGAGCCCCCGGGCCTGGGCCACACATAAGCGCAACGCGTTGTTGGGCTAGGCCCGTGGCTAGGCCCAAACTCATCTTCTTCTTCCTTCAGCTTCTGCTCCTCCCTTCCATCCGTCATGGAGAGAGGGAATCCCGGTCCTTCGACAGTGGCGGCGAGGGTCGCCGCTCGACAACGCGTCCCTCCTTCCCCTGCGCCTGCGGTGGCAAAGCCAGCCGCGAGGGGAAGGGGGAGGGGGCAAGGCCGTGGGTGAGGCCGGGGCACTCAGGGAAGAGGAGGACGGGGCGGCGCGCCGGCACGCCTCCGCCAGCAGCTCCTCCTCCAATGGAGGGCCATGTTGGGGATGACCCTTGTGAGTTCTTCGTCAGGCTGCGCCGGCCGCCGCGCCGTCGCCTTCGTCTTCCGACTCCATTTGTGCGGGAGATGGAGCTGGATCCGTCGGAATCGTTGCGGCTGCACATGAGGGGCTGCGGGATCAGTGGCACGCGGGTCCGCGTCGACTTCCCCGCCCCTCATGTGATGTATCTCTGTCGGGGATGGAAGATGTTTGCTCATATCCACCGCTTGACGGAGGGGCTCACTCTCCATTTTAAGCTGATGGAGGGTGGCCTTCTCTCCGTCAAGGTCTTCGGGTGCTTTGGGACCCGTGCAAGGTGCTGCATGGAGAGCTCTTCTGATAGTGAAGACTCCTCCTCGGGCGGCAGTGACGAGGAGGACAACGGCAGCGACGACGAGGGTAGTAGGCGGCAGGATGACGGGTCAGATTAGGTGTCGGGTGCCACTCCGTGCGGCTCCGGCGACCCCATCATCCGTGTCACCGGCTCCCTGAACTTCTCGGGGTTGTCTCCTTGGGCGGCTGGCGTTGGGAGGCTGCGGAAGAGGAAGAGGGCGGGCGGCAAGGCCGTCAAGTCGGAGTACGCGGGCGCCGACGCCTTCGACGCGTGCTGACGTCCTGCCGCCTCGTCTTCGAGCTCTGCTTTCGGCGCCGCCATCACCATCTAGCGTTTGGACGGCCACCAAGATGTTCTCTTGGCGTCTTCTACCACCTGTAGCTCGCCTAGGCGCTCCTTTTGTCCCTTTCGCCTCCTTGACCTGCCTCCTGAGGAGACGGACAAGAAAGGGACTACGGGCACCTTATCTCTTTTTAGTTTGTAAGTCTTCGGGCCTTTGTTGAATTTAAAACTTGTAATCCCATCATTCATGTTTTTCATTCCCTATGGACTGTACCTGAGTGGAATGTTTTTTTAATGAAAAAGAGATTCTTGTCGGGCCATTTGTTTGCGGGTGGAACCCACGACAAGGAGTAAATCCTTGATATCTTCAAGGTAAACATTTCCTTGCCCGGCAACAAGCCTTGCCGTCTCCCCACTTCGCTCGACCTCCCTCACGCCTTCGGCGGAGGCATGGATGAGGCGGGTTTAGGCTCCTTGTTTCATCCTTTCGCTGCTGCGACTACGACCAAACTTGGCCCCAGGAACGAGCCCTAGGGCCTAGAGTTATGGGAGCATGGTAGCTTAGGGGAAAACGAGGTTTCACATACCTCAGTCCATAATGGAATGCATGATAAGGGATGAAGAACTTATCTGAAGCTACAGTCCCTGGCAACCATGGTTTGCCATGGGCGAATCTTTGCTCTTGCAGCCCCCGGCAATACTGGCTTGCCGGGGGCTAGATGCTGGTCTGTTCCTCTCTTTTTTCTCCCCAAGTGGTTCAGCACGGATATCTGTGTGTCCTGTGAACCAAAGAAGACAAAAGAAAGACAAAGAGACGCACACTCGACCTCTAAGCTAGGGGTTAGTCGCCGCTAAGCACTATCAACCCTAACCAAGGACGAGACTCGACCTAGCATGCATGCTATAACTTAGGGCGCCAGCACTTCATTTACTTATGCTCAGGGTCTGCGCCTGGCTTTTTACAGAGGGTTACATGCGTCATTGGCAAGGCTCGTACAAAAGTTGGCTTGCCGGGGGGCCCGGCAAGCTACGCATCATGGGTAAAACTTGCGAAGATGCTCAATGTTCTAGGAGTTACTCACCGAAACGGCATCTTCGGTCTCCAGGCGGACTGCACCGGGCCTGGTGACTCGTATTACCCGATAAGGGCCTTCCCACTTTGGCGTCAACTTGTTGGAATTCTTCGCCGATTGAACGCACCGAAGAACAAGGTCGCCTTCCTCAAAGCTTCAGGCATGAACCTTGCGGCTATGGTAGCGGCGCAAGGCTTGCTGGTAGCGCGCTCCTCTCACAGCCGCCCGAAGACGATCTTCCTCAAGGAGCGTTGCGTCATCTTGGCGCAGTTGCTCTTGCTCAAGCTCATCATAAGCGAGTACACGAGGTGACCCGTATATGAGTTCAGTGGGGAGAACTGCTTCTGCCCCGTATACCAGGGCAAAGGGTGTTTGGACGGTGGCTCGATTTGGCGTCGTTCTGATTGACCAAAGAACCGTCGGCAACTCATCAATCCAGCGCCTTCCACTCTTGCGCAGCCTGTCAAAGGTCTTTGTCCTTAAGCCTCGCAGTACTTCAGCGTTTGCCCTCTCAGCTTGACCATTGCTTCGTGGGTGAGCAACGGAAGCGAAACAGACTTCGCTGCCGAGTTCTTGGGCATATTACATGAAGGTGCGGCTTGTGAACTGTGTACCATTGTCGGTGATGACCCTATTGGGTACACCAAAATGGCACACTAGTCCCTTGAAGAATTTGACGGCTGACTGAGCTGTGACCTTCCTCATTGCTTCCACCTCTGGCCACTTTGTGAACTTGTCGATTGCGACGTACAAGTACTCAAAGCCCCCGACAGTGCGGGGGAAAGGGCCCAGTATGTCGAGCCCCCAGACCGAGAAGGGCCAGGAGAGAGGAATGGTTTGAAGGGCTTGAGCTGGCTGATGAAGTTTCTTTGAATGGAACTGACACGCTTGACACCTGGTGACTAGTGTCGTCGCATCCTGGAGGGCAGTGGGCCAGAAGAAGCCTTGCCGAAATGCCTTGCCGGCAAGGGTTCTTGACCCTATGTGGGATCCACATATGCCTCCATGTATCTCCGCCAACAGCCCCGGTCCTTCCTCTCGAGGGATACACTTCAATTTCACGCTGTTCGGCCTCTTTCTGTACAGGACGTCATCGATGAACTGGTACATAGTAGAGCGACGGGCTACTTTTTCCGCTTCTTCCTGCTCCTCAGGAAGTTCCCCTGTTTGGAGGAATCGGACGGTATGTTGTGCCCACGCTGGAGCCTGGGGCTCGATGGCGAGGACTAAAGGCATTTCCTCCGCTACAGGAGCGGCTGTCTCGACGGCAAGAGCTTGATGCTCTGTCGGAGCTAGCCGTCCTGTGGCGGGCTCAGTGTCTCCGGCAACATCCTTGCCGGCGGCTTCGGGGAGCTCGGCGGGAAAGTACTTACCGGGCCCTAATTTTCTCCTCTTGTTCTGCTCTGTTGATGGATCAACGGATGGCTGAGTTAGCTGAAGAACAAAGGTACCTCGTTCCACAAGTAGCTTGAGGGCAGCGCGTTTTGACAGGTAATCGGCGATATCATTCTCCGCTCGGGGAACGTATTCTGCCTGTATACCGTCAAAATGCTCTTCCAGCTTTCTCACTTCATCGACGTAGGCCTTCATCAACGGGCTCTGGTAATCCTTGTTGACTTGTTTGACGACAAGTTGCGAGTCGCCTCTGACGACGAGTTTCTTGATTCCGAGGTTCACCGCGATCCTAAGACCGGCAAGCAGCCCTTCGTACTCAGCCGTATTGTTTGTTGACACCTCCCTGGGGAAGTGCATCTGGATCACGTACTTGAGGTGCTCTCCGATGGGCGCGACAAGCAGTACGCCAGCCCCGACGCCCTGTAAGGAGAAAGCTCAATCAAAGTACATGATCTAGTCGCAACTTGCCTCCTTGCCGGGGAGAGCAGTCTCTTGGGTTTCTTCGTCAGGCGTCGCGGTCCATTCTGCAACGAACTCTGCCAGGACTCGGCTTTGAATCGTCGAGGTACTCTCAAGCTTGAGGCCAAAGCTAGACAGTTCCAGTGCCCACTCTACGATCCTTCCCGTTGCGTCTGGATTGTGCAATATCCGTTGCAGAGGGAGGCGAGTGACGACAGTGATTTCATGCGCCTGGAAGTAGTGACGCAGCTTCCTCGAGGCCATAAGAAGGCCGAAGAGCAGTTTTTGCACACCGGAGTACCTCGATCTAGCCCCCTGCAGGAGGGAGCTAACAAAGTAGACCGGGTGCTGCATCATTTTCTTCTTCGGCGGCACTTCAATTGGCTGCGTCGTCTCGGCATCGGTGGCATCAGGCTCCGTCGCTCCTACTACCTCATCATCAATTTCTCTCTGCGCCACTAGTGCGGCGCTGACCACCTGGTTTGTTGCCGCCATGTACAGCAGCAACGGTTCCTGTCGCCTAGGCGCAACTAGTATTGGCGCGGAGGAGAGGTACCTCTTCAAATCTTGCAATGCTGCTTCGGCTTCTGGCGTCCACTCCATCGGGCCCACCTTTTTCAAAATCTTGAAAAAGGGAAGGGCGCGCTCGGCGGACTTGGAAATGAACCTGCTCATGGCGGCAACGCAACCAGCAAGCCGACGCACATCCTTGACTCGCTTGGGCGCTTCAATCTGCTCTATAGCTTTGATCTTGTCCGTATTGGCCTCTATCCCACGTTGTGACACAAAGAACCCGAGAAGCTTGCCAGACGGGACGCCGAAGACGCACTTCTCAGGGTTCAGCTTGAGATTGATCTTGCGTAGGTTTGCAAATATTTCTCGTAAATCTGATATAAGGGTTGCCCTGTTCTTGGTTTTGACCACTATATCATCCATATAAGCTTCCATATTTCTATGGAGCTGGAGTTCAAAACCAATCTTGACCGCCCTTGCAAACATTGAACCAGCACTCTTCAACCCGAAAGGCATCCGTATAAAGCAATACATACCAGATGGGGTGATGAATGCTGTTTTCTCTTCATCTTCCCTTGTCATGAAGAGATGGTGGTAGCCGGAGTAGGCATTGAGGAATGACAACAGATCACACCCAGCTGTGGAGTCAACAATCTGGTCGATGCGCGGCAACGGGAAGGGGTCTTTGGGACAAGCCTTATTAATATCTGTGTAATCAATACACAGCCTCCACTTCCCATTTGCCTTACGCACTACCACCGGATTGGCCAACCACGTTGGATGGAGCACTCCTCTTACCAAACCTGCTGCTTCCTGTTTCCGGATCTCCTCTGTGATGAACTCTTGTTGTTCCAAAGCTTGCTTTCTGACCTTCTGCTTGACGGGCCGCGCATGAGGACAGACAGCAAGGTGGTGCTCAATCACCTCCCTGGGAACGCCGGGGATGTCGGATGCTTGCCATGCAAACACATCGACATTCTCCCGCAGGAAGGTAACAAGCGCGTCTTCCTATTTGTCGTCAAGGGTGGAGCTTATGGTAAAAGCTCCTCTCGTGCCGTCCTCCTTGACAGAAACCTTCTTGGTTCCCGGCGGTGTGGCCCTGGACTTCTTGTTTCTGTTGGCGGAGCTCTCTGGCACGTCCTCGACGGGAGCGCTACACTCCAAAGAGGTGCGCTTGCCGGAGTGGGTGCCTGAGGTCTCACCGGTCTTCTTCTTTTTCCTTCCCGGGGCTCCAACGGCAGGAGCAAGCGCCTTAGCAGTGGCGGCTGCTGCAACTGCTTGTTGGTAGAGCTGGTCAGCGCAAATTAGCGCATCCTTCTTGTCTGAAGGGACGGTAATGATCGCCACAGGCCCCGGCATCTTCACGGTGTTGTAGGCGTAATGTGACGCCGCCATGAACTTGGCCAGCGCTAGGCGGCCAAGGATCCCGTTGTAATGCAAGGGGATCTTGGCAACGTCGAACACAATCCTTTCTGTCCTGTAGTTCAGATCACTCCCAAAAGTCACGGGCAATGTGACCTTTCCCTTTGGTTGACTTCTTCCCGGGTTGACCCCCTGAAACATGCCCGTCTATTCAAGGTCTTCATCAGGAATCTGCAATTTCTCGATCACGGCAGGCGAGATTAAGTTCAGACCGGCCCTGCCATCGACTAGCATCTTTTTCACCTTGAGGTTGCGTATTGTTGGTGAAACCAACAATGGCAAGCACCCGACTGCAGTAGTGCGATCAAGGTGATCCTCAGTGTCAAAAATGATAGGTGTGCTGGACCACTTCAGCGGCCTTCGGGCATCAAACGACGGTTCCGCCGCTGTAATCTCGCGCGCCCACTATTTAAGCTGGCGGTGAGAGGTATGCAGCGAGGCGCCGCCATCGACGCACATGGCCTCTGTAGCTTTCTGGAATTCTTGGTCACTAGACTCATTGTCCTCTTCGTCATCATTGTCTTCTGGCTTTTTGTCACGGCCCCGGGCGGGCCTCTCCTGCTGTTTATCTTTGCCGTGACGGCCCGCCTGGCCGTCACGCTTCTTGACGGACCCTCAGCACCGTCCTGGCCTTTCTCCTTGTCCCGCCTCTCATATTCAGCCCTCTGCTTCTCAGCAAGGAGCTCAACCTATCGGCAGTTCTGGAGATCATGGCCTTTGGTGCGATGGATCTTGCAGTATGGCTTGTCGGAGTTTCCTAGCTTCTCGGCAGCCGCCAAGGCCCGGCAGGCGACACATCCGGCAATTTCCTTGCCAGGGTCATCTACCTTGGTTTTCTTGGCGGAGCCGGCGTCGTCAGATCCCTCGACGGCAAGCACAGCTTTACCTTTGTGCTTCCTGTTGCGGCGCCGGCCTTTCTTCGCCGGGGCAGCAATATCCTCATCTGAGGAGTCGGTTTCCACGCCAGCATCTTCGCCGGGGTACTTCCTTCCCTCTTCAGCTCGGGCACATCTGTCGGCAAGAACATTGAGTTCTGCCACATCTTTCACCTTGTTCATTGCCAGTTCTTCGTGCATCTTGCGGTTACGCACGATCTGATGGAACGCGCTGATGATGGCTGCAGGGTGAACATCAGGGATATTGTACTGTACCCGGCTGAACCTCTATATATACTTGCGCAGACTCTCACCTCCCTTCTGGGGAATGACATGCAGGTCGCTTGCTTGGCCATGGGCTTGGTGACCTCCAGTAAAGGCGCCCACAAACTCATGGCACAAATCTGACCAGGAGGAAATAGAGTCCACCGGCAAGTGCATCAACCACGACATGGCATTGGGTTTAAGAGCCACTGGAAAGTAATTCGCATGCACCTTATCGTCGCGAGCTCCGGCGGCTTGCATCGCGATGGTGTAGATGCTGAGGAACTCAGATGGGTGAGTCTTGCCGTTGTACTTTTCGCCAACGTCAGGTTTGAAGGTGCGGTGAGTGGGCCACTGGAACGGCCGCAGCTCACGGGTAAAAGCCGGACAGCCTACCTCGTAAGGTAGGCCTCCAGGGCTCTTCGGGGCCGGGTGGTTCATAGTAGGCCCTGCTCACCTGTCTGACTGGTGGCGCGCTCCATGCCGGTGCTCGATAGTGGTTCGAGCGTCTTCATGGGCTCGTTCTCGAAGAACTTGGCGCTGGTCACAGTGGGTCCGCGAGTCAGACGATGCTATGGAGATGTCATCGCCCGCGATGTCGTGACGAGCCGGCGTCCGCGGTACCGGATGGGGAAGAGGTGAATGCACCATGGTCGCGGCGCCGCCGGCTTTTCCACCACTTGTCGCGGGACTCCATCTGAGCGTCGACCCGGGGGCCTCACTGGACTTGGTTCGTCTTTGTTGGCCACCGCAACAAGGCTTCGGATAGTGGCTCTCCATTCGTCGAGTTTCCCCGTAGTGGGAGGAAAATTGAGGAGCAACTGCGCACGCGCCAAGGCCTCTGCTGGCGTCGGTGGCAGCGAAACCTGCATGGATCGCGACGCGCTTCGACTTCTGACCATGTCAGAAGGAGCTCTATCACGACCTCGCAGTCGCATGCCGTTTTCACCAGCGCCTCGGCGAGTGGGCAGGTCTTCTACGTCCCGGGAGTGGCGCTCGGGGCTCTTCCCGCGGCGACGCCCAGGATCTTCGGCATGACTACGCTAGCAGGGGAGGGGTGGCGATTACCCTGGAAGGCCCTGCTCCACCCGCGAAGGGCTTGGCTCCGCCTTTGGATCTGGCGACGTGTGGCCCGTTACCAGGCGCACAAACATCGCCGCCTCCCAAACTTCGGCTGCTGGGATGGTGTTGGTGTTCGCAAGCAGCGCCCCAGGTCCTTTCTGCGATCGGTCCGCTGCTCGCCCGCATCGGGACGGGTTGTCCGTCTTCCGACTGGCCAACCGCCACCGTCGTCTTCTTCTTGGGCGCCATGATGATGGAGAAGCGCTGAACTAACTGCTAAAGCCGATTCTCACAACTGCGCCCCCGACCTGGCGCGCCAGAGATGTCGGTGGGAACGACACCTATGGGATCACAAGAATCCCTACTACGGTTAGCGGGGCGCGGGGTCGTGAGAAGAGCAGATCTAATAGGCAGCACACGGTTCGTTTATCCAGGTTCGGGCCGCGAGGATGCGTAAAACCCTACTCCTGCTTTGGTGGATTTATATCTGTGTTCTTGAGCTAGCTATGGGGCGTGAGGAGCTCCAAAAAGCCGAATCCTTCTCCTGGTCGCCTCGGGCCTCCTTTTATAGAAAAAAAGGGTTGCCACATTGGCACATAGGAGGTGGAAAGGGTACAGTGATGCGAGGTTATCCCTCGCATTACATGACAAGGTGCATTTAATGCGTCTTTCTTAGGTGTCCTTACTATATCGGGGACGGGGGAGAAACCTGTCTCGTCCGTTGCCGCTCCTTCTTGTGTCAACACGCACCCTGGCCAGCGACGCCTGCGATGCCACGTAGGTAGGCAGGCAGCTAAGGTGGCGTAGTGGTGGGTCTTCACGAAGATCTGCATGCCGCCACGCAGGTGCCTGCCCAGCTGGTTGGGTCGGCAGCTGCATGCGAACGGCGGTGGAGGTTTAGTCGGTGTGGGCCTGATGGTGGCCCTGCGGGTGTCCTCGGTAAGGGCCTTGCCGGGGCCCCGGCAAGGGTCTTGCCGGGGCGCCTGCTGTCATCCCCGGCATGGCGCTTGCCGGGAGCCTTGTGGTATTCCTCGGCTGGGATCCCGCCAAGGGTTGTCGTCTCCTTAGTGCGTATCTGATCTTGAATGTCTTCACAAAGATCTGCATGCCGCCACGGGGATGTCTCCCGAATCCTTGCACTTTGGGGGCAGTGGACTCAAGGGTGATTTGCTCCGTAGGCGCGGGACGAGTCGCCGCGGCAAGGGTCTTGCCGGGGCTGCTAGAACTGTCTCCCGGCAAGGATCTTGCCAGGGGAGTCCGCTTCATCCCCTTTGCTCTTCGTGGTCTTGGCCTTGGCGTCGTAGTTCTCTTGAGCTTCGGTTTTACCCTGGCTCACCTCCCTTGCCTTGCTTGGTGTGGTGGCGCCCGTGGCTCAGACTGCCCGTGCACAGTTATAGGGGTACAAAAAGTGTACCCCTCTTTTTGTACACCGACAGAGAGAGTTTTTATACTAGTTCGGCCCCTTACAATGAAGGTAAAAGCCTACATCTAGTTGGGATTGGTATTGCTGAGGTTTCGATCTCCAAGAGGCTCAACTCGCCGGCTTGGCTATCGACTTGGTTGTTTCTTGCCCTAAAACGCCACCGGGTCGTCCCCTTATATACATGGGTTGATGCCTGGTGGCCTACAGAGTCTCGACCAGCTCATAATCGTGTCCGGCTCGGTGACTTCCCTTTCATGCCTTTCTTTACAAGTCTTTCCTTACATACAACGGTTTACAATATCAGGCCTTAAGCCGGCCCCAGGCCGTTGGGCCTTCTATACATTTAGTAAACTATCATCTTGAATGTTTATTGGGCTGACCCGCCATTGGGGCTGACCCGGCCCCTCCTGGGCGGGTCATACTGGTAGTAATATCCCCTACAACACCGGATCTGCTTAACCGGCGCCATCGTCCACCACAGCGTAGGCCCTTCACTGACTCCCTCGTCCACCCCTTCGCTGGCCCTTCATACAAGCCCTCGTTCGCCGCAACAGATCCGCCTCACCGAAAGCATTGTACAACGCGCCCGCCGAAGCCTTCGTCCACTGCACCGGACCCGCTCCACGGACGCCATATTCAACTCCACCGGCCCTGCTTTACCGACGACGCAGCTTCATCAGGTTATTTCCATTTGTACTCCTCTGTTTTTTCTCTTTATCGTGCAACTGTTCACTTACCACAGATGAGCTTTCTTGTATGTCGACAGGCGCCGCAAGTAGCACCGAAGCCGCTTCAGCGACGGTGACAGCCGGCCCAAAATCAACCGCAACACGAGCACCATCGACGATCCTTAGCTATCAAGTATGACGACGATACCCATACGCCGCCGAGAATCAGGTACTATTATCCAACGGCTGGAGCCTATGTTCACTTTCCTAGCATAAGCACCGCACCTTTGAATTTCTTCAGGGCATCATTCAGCTTTTCATGAGACGCGTTATTCTGCTTGCACCTGTAGCGCCATACTTCTGGCAATGAACAAGTTACATGTGCTAAATTACATACCAGTGCACATATAGTTAATATGCTTTAGTTTTGTTCTGATGCCACCTGTTGGTTCCATCAGACTGCTTAATGTTCTCTACACTTAATTACACATCAGTAAACTAGCATGTGGTTCCGCTGCTTTTTGTTCGTTTTACCCTACATTTTCTGAGGCTAGCTATTACATCACTACTCCGAGCCTCTGTTCATTACTTGTTTGTGTGTTCTTGATCTTCCCAAGTTGCATGACTAATTTGATGCTTATATTAATTATGGAGCTGCCAACCCCATCAAGCAAAATATTTGTTCTTTTGGGGTCGGCACCTCGAACAAGCATAAAAATAGAGGGAAGCAGATATATTGTCGTGTATGCACAGACCCTTCTTTCATTAGTTTAGATGAACCATTGATGATCAATTTGGACCAGTGCATGCGATTAAAATTAATTTTACCTAAATAGATGGTGCAGAATAAACTACAACAACTAGATTTGCAACCACAGGATGGTTACGATATCTTCAAAGAACATTGCAACAGCACCTAGGCTTCACAGCAACATATGGTAAGCCAGTGTGTTTTAGTACATGTGAAATGTAATGCGAGTGGGCTGCTTTCTTTTCTTGTGCTCTCAACGTGTAATCCTACCGAATTACAAATAGTTCAGTTGTCTGCTTTCCTGCATTGCTTGATTCGAATGCTTATTTGTTGTTACGCTATACCTGAGTTGGCCAATATGTTAGCAGTACCTGCTATACTATCGTAAAGAAATGCATGCCTATTTCATTTGAGTCCTTAATGTTTCCTCTCAACTTCATCACAAGACTGTCTTCGTAGTTTATATGAGGCCACACTGTTAAGTGCTTTCTCAGATTATTTCAACTGCTTAGATGCCATGGCAACTTAAATATAGCGGTTGTACACTCCCTTCCAACTAGGGATGTCAACTGGGTCTCGTTTAATCCTGATTAAAGTCCACTAGTGGTATGATATTTCAAAAGAATTTTTGTTTTTTGAAGAAAATGAACTAGGGAGGTAGCAAAAACTAACTAGATGGGACTGGCGGATGTCGTTTATTTGCCACTTACATCCCTAGTTTCATCTTACTATTTTAATTTCTTTTCGGCCGATGCTGCTTCGAACCATTTAAATATAGTTTGCCATGCTCGGAAATAATTCGTCCGTCATTTACCATGTAAGCTTACTGCCTGGATCATACGATAACTATCTCTTACTGATGTCCAGCGGAAACCTTTTAGGATGCCGTTCACACTAGGACACAATGTACAACCCTAGAATCTATTTATGGAAGCAGTGCGCCATCCATGTTACCAGATGGTAGCAGTTCAGAGGCAACACCGCCGGAGAGAAGTCTGAGCACAGATATTATAGTGCTTGAGGCTCTCCTAGAGGCAAAAAGAGATGGTGTGGCTGCCATGAAGGAGGTAATCTTTATCTTGAGGCTGGAAATTACGGAATTAGCGGCACGCGTTATGCAAGCAACCCAAGAATTGGAGGAAGTAAGAATGTTGCATTTGAAGACGGAGGAGGTCATGCTATTTCTGCTATCTGAAGCCCAAGGTAATCCTGGTTCTTCTTTAGATACCAGTTGAAATTGTCATTAGATTATTGTACTTTCATGTTGTGTCATGTCTCTGAATGGATTATGTTGCAAGGCCCCCTATGTTGTCCATGTGTTGTAATGATCCGAATTTTCTAGGCGAGGTAATCCTCAGTACTTGTATGATTGACATAAGGTGAACTGTTTTTCGTGTGAGCATGTTGTATTGGATGAAATAACTGTTTGACTCAAAGTGTATCCAACCTACTGAATTTGAAGATCATGACATTTCTAAATCATAATCATACATAAAGGTGGAATAAATCTTTGTGGTGGTATTGAAGAAATAAATAACAAAACGTATAATTATCTGTGGATATTCGTAATCGAATACAAATTGGATTTGAATTTAGTTTGCCAGGTCCCAGGGCAAACGTGAATGCTAATTCTCGCAAGTTTTGAACGAAGCGGCTAAACACCCACTATAATTTGTGGGCTGCCCGAAGCAAGTGTTTGCAAGATGGAAATTACTGTCTACCCCTGACACTGGACATCCTTATCCACCGGATTTACACTACTGTCGATAGGGGTAGACTAGTAACTTCAATCAGACGTGACACGACGGCCTCTGAGCCTATTCAGACACGGTGGGCACCAAACGTGGGCGGCAAAACTCATTTGATTCAAGCCTGTCCAAAAGACATGTGTCTCTTCCTCCATTTCCCCATTCATACACGGTGGGTGGCAAAACAAACTCTCCTTGTCCGAAATCGATGTAGGCTAATATTTTAAATAGGGGCAGATGTGTAACTTCCATCAGACATGACACAACCACCCTGCCTGTAGGCCCCGTTCATACACCATGGGCGCCAACCATGGGCGGCAAAACACCCTCTCCTCGCCCGAAATAGTTACCGGCAAATATTTGGGAAATGCGAAATTACCGCCCTACCCCAACCGACGCGATGTCCAAAATTTTAAACGGGGGATAAGTTCGTAACCTTCCCCCATTTCAAATAAGCGCGTCCCAAAGTTTGAGATCCCCCCTCCCCTCCATTTCCCCATTCATACACCATCGGCGGCACGGCAACCTCCGCACTACGGCCAGCCTCCTACGTCCGCCACCCCATCCTCCACCTTGCCGGAGCCGCTACCCCTACCCCGTCGTCCACTGCAAGAGATGGACGTCTCTCATCCACGGTGCTGGACCAGGATCCTTACATCGCCTCCTCTCGCTTCATCGGCGCCGTCGTCCACCTTGTCGTTGCCGCTCCTATGACCGCCTCGTCCATGGCAACAAGATATATCCCCCGACCCGGCCGTTTGCCATCTAAAGTCTTCTTCCCCACCGCTGATAGCCATCGCACCCGCAGCACCCTCAACGTATCAGCATAGGCCTACACAGCATCGCAAGAGAGGTGGTACTCTTCCAATGTGCTTAAGTTATTGATCTCACCCGGAAAATAGATCCTAATTTGTTTACTGTACTTTTCTTGTCCGTACCAAATCGTAGTGGCTAGTTGAAAGCAAACATTGGTTGCGAAGTAGCTTTGTCTGGTTTGCACCTTCAGATCTGCCATGGCACAGGCACTATACTCGTAAAGCTAATGGTTTCCCCCCTTTATATTCACTACCATCATCGTTGGTGCTTCGTGTCGTGCTAGCACTGCTCCTCAAGACCTCAACCCAAAGCTTACGTGTTGAAATACGAATCTGATATGATGCTCATATCAGTAAAACAAAGAACGTTTAATTGGTCACCTAGTGTTCATATATTCATTTCGAAAAGCATGTGCGCCACTCACTGGTCCAGCTAGTTCCACTTTCCTGATTTTTCTCTTGATGCTTAGGGTTTTCCCCTTTTATCTACTCTACTATGATCTGCGTAGGTGCTTTCTGTCGTACTAGCATTACTCCACCCTTCAAGCTAAACAACACAACACTCAGAATTCGAAAGCTTAGTTGTTCAAATATGATTTTGATATGATACTGATATTAGTTAACCGACACATTTAGTTGGTTAGCTAAAGGTCCCACTTGAGTTTCCAAATGCATGTCGCGACATATAGAGAGACAACATAATTGCATTTCTTTGTCACTTGTTGACCGTACTTTCTTGTCCATACCAAATCTTAGTTGTTATTTCAAAGCAAACATCGGTTGCTAGCTACCCTTTGCGCGGTTTGCAGCTTCAGATCTGCCATCCCACTGCCACGGTCAACACTGTACTCATCATGCTTATGTTTTCCCCATTTTATGATCACCACAATCAGCCTACGTGGTTCGTGTCGTAATAGCACTGCTCCACCCATCGAGCTAAACAAGCTTAGTTGTACAAATTCATATCTGATATTATTGCTGATATTAGTAAAACTAAGAGATGTTTAATTGGTAAGCTAAATGTTCCTACTTTAGTTTCGAAATGCATGTGAGCCACATATGGAGAGACCAGAAAGAATAGTATTTCTCTGTGCACTCTGGTTCATCATGGCTGGCCAACCAACATTGTATTCAAAGACTTGTAATATCTTCAATCTTCTTGCTCTTCTGCTCTTCTTTAAGATGATACTCTTCTCTTGCGGTCGACTGGTCAGGTTGAGTTGTTCTCCCTTAGTATATTTTGAATCTGTTAGGTCAGGTCGACTTGTTCTTCTTTACTATATGTTGAAGCTATCATATGCTAAGTGCCATCACTTTTGGAGCTCTCATATTTTGAGTAGTAGGCCACATTATATTAATGCACATAACAAATTACAGCATGCATGCCATCTTTTAAAAGAATTGCAGAGATAGCACAAAGGGGTTTACAGGGAGGCAATATTGGATTAGAATCACTTCTGCATTACAAACAAAATCTCACTTGTTTTTATGTTTTCATGCATGTCAGATATTGAACATTATCAAAATGAATATGAGAATGGGCGCACGAGAGGAATATTGCAGAACGATCCACTGACTAACAAACTTGGCATGGTGGTGGATGGCCTATCGTATTCACCCATCAAGGTGCTTGCTCTAACTTTGCAAAGTTGTATTGGTCGCACATATTTTGCATCTGACCTCTTGCATTACCTCTACTTTGTTACACCATCTGCTTAGTTTAAGCATCATATATGAGTATATGCCATGCCTATCCATTTTCTGTACCTATTCCATGTGTCGTCACACTATGTTTTTCCAGTCAAATGTTGTTCTTTCGTAATAGATGTCCAAAACGAAGAGGGTGAGTGCAGATCCTCAACGAGTACAAACTAGGTATTTGGAAAAGGTAGTGATACCTGTTAAATCCAATAGATCCGCAGCCACAGAAAACACATGCCCAACTATACCACACTTTACCCCTACTCCAGTGGCCAAACCCCTATTAGAACTGCTAGGAGCCCAGCGTCAGGTACTGTCTATGATATCGATTCAAAATTTGATCTCCTAAATTTCTGCTTGTGCCTTACCTTCTCTCTTGTATGAAAACTAATTTCAGATGAATCTCCTTGCTCAAAGGATCATACGATCTCAAAACAATAATGGGCTATGCATTGCTCTTGTCAGTACCTCTCTCCCTTTTGCCTTGTAACGATGTACTTAATTAATTGCTATTTGATTATGTATCATCAGTCTGCACCTGAGCTTCATTATCCTCTGTTTCTTCCAATATTATTTGATCTATATTTACTCTTTGCAAAATGTAGAATAATGGCAACGCTTATAAAGAGTTTTCTTTGCGGAATTTATTGAATTATCCTTCCATCAACATGGAGTAGGGCTTTGTCCAGCCCGTGTTAACTTGTAATGTAAGTTCATCCTTCTCAAGCCTTCAAACTTTGTTCTAGTATAGATTTGGATAGGAATCATTTCCTCCACTCCTGTTTGCTTTGCTGTTTACATCTGATTGGATGTTTGCAACAACTACCAGTTTGAAATTGTAGTTGTAAAAACATGTTCCTTATGTAGAACAGATCCATTTATTTGCTTATATAATTGTGAAACCTATTACGTGTCTCCTTGTTTCTCTTTCAGACTTGTATCTCTAATGCCAGGTAGAACTTTAGGGAAGATAGTGAGCGAAACCATCTTGAGGACAATGAGTTGAAGATACTCACCAGCAGGTGTGAGACAACCTCTATGCAGTCGCTGCCTCAATCAGTCCAACTTCTTCAGTCTCAACTTAAAGCGGAAAGGCTTGCTTTAGCTCAGCTCCGACTTGAAGTCAAAGATGCAATGAAGATGTCAGAGGACTGCCGTGCGCACCATCATGCCTTAAATCTAGTATTGATGCATCTATCGTTGACACAACCGAGGTCTACTCAGCTTCTTCAGCTGTTTGGGGGGACCCGACCTGGCCAGGCCTAGTGCCTTCTGAAGTGCTCTCAGTTTTGTATACTCTTTTGTCGGCGCGTTTATTTGCACTGGTGGCAAACTTTGATGCCCAGTGGATGTAATATGTGTGATAGCCGTGATAGCCTAGCGTAAGTTGCTTTCTTATTTATTTCCTTGTTGTCTAGTTTATTTGTTTGCTTGTAGTCATTGCAGTTCTTTTTCCGTGATTTGCTAGTGGCTGCAATAACCTATTTTTTAAAACTAGGCCACAATAACCATGGGCTAATATTTACTGTAGTGACACTGGGCCTCCTACAGGCTGTAGAAACAGTCGGCCTTCTATGGGCCGTAGAAACAGTGGGCCTTCTACGGGCCGTAGAAACAATGGGCCTTCTATGGGTCGTATCATCAATGGGCCTTATACAGGCAGTATGATCGATTGGCCAAACATGGGCCAATAACAGGCCGCATTATGGCCATAAATGGGCGAGAGTTGGAATCGTCCATTCATGGGCCGACCATAACGGGCCATCGATAATAGGCCGTATTTGATGACGCTATGAAAACGGCCCAACGTATTAACGGACCACAAATGGGCCGACTGTAACCACGGGCTGAATTTGGCCCACAAGCAGAAAATGACAGTAACAGGCCGTAAGTAAACGAATGCTAGAAATGAGCCCAAGAATAAATGGGCTCTGAGAAGGCCGAAAGATAACATGGACTGGAAACGGCCCAACGGAATAACGGGCCGTTAATGGGTATAAAGTGATACACTATTCATTACGGGCCAGTTTCACCATGGGTCATTAATGGGTGTAAAGTGATACACTGTTCATTACGGGCCAGTTTCACCACGGGTCGTTAATAGGCCAAGAGTTACATAGGGCCTCATATGGGCCGAAAGACATCATGGGCCATACATGGGCCAGAAGTGAAAACGGGCTGGAATCATATTGGGTGGCCCAAATGTCGCTACTGGCCCTAATTCGGATAGGGCGTAATGGGCCTTGGGTTAGCGGGCTGTAAATGGGCTATATGCGAACAGGCCGTTAAAAGGCTTTACATGGGCCGGCCCGCCATCTTTTGACCAAGTCAAACGGGCCACCTTTTTATAGGAATGGGCCTCTGTTGGGCCGTGCCACATGTCGACGTATCATAGGCGCCTTCTGTGCAATGAGTGGATGACATCTGTCCCAACGATGAGCCGACACGTGTTTCCTCCAGCCAATGATGATTTTACATGTGGGAAATCCCCATTGGTCGGGGCTGTTAACGGGTTATCGGATCCAAAACCCGACCCGATAGCTTAACGGCATTCTTTTACGGTGGATGCCATGTGTCAGTCACCCTTGACGAAAGCACTTCTGTGACGCGGGATTTATCGTCATGGAAGTGGACACTTCCGTGATGATAATTTTGGTAATGTCATGGAACACTTCTATGAAAGCACAGGTATGACTATCTTGATTTTGTCATAAAATCGTCATGGATGTACATGCATGACAGAAAATGCGACCTATTGTGACAAACACGTATCATCACGGAAGTGTATTTTTTTGTAGTGTATTCTCCACGGCGAGCGGTGATGAGCTCTATCGTGTCCTCAAGACGCTGCTTGAGAGCATCCATGGATTCCTCCACCAGCCTTTGGCGCTCGATGCGGAGCATGTCATTCTCATCCATAAGTTTCTTGACGATGACGTCGGTCCACTTCAACAAGGCACTGGTCTCCTCCTGCTGCTCTGCATTTCGGACGATCTTCGCCCTCAGCAGGTCGCGCTTGGCCCGGAGCCTCTAATTGCCCTCCTTTAGTTGTTGGTTGACGCCGGTAGCCTATTCAAATGAGGCTTGCATGTCGTCCTGCAACCTCGCCCAGCTGGAGATCTGATCCATCTGGCTATGGACGATCATATGCATGCGCCTGTAAGAGTTGTCGCCTGCCTGCAAGACCTTTTCCTAGGCCACCGCAGTGCGGTGGGACATCTCTACTGCATTCGTGGCGCGGCGGGACACCTCTGTTGCTTCCGCGGCTCGGCCGGACCAGTTTGCTGCATAACGGTGCGGCGGGACCTCTGTGCTACTTCGACGGCGCGGAGGGACATGTCAACCGCTTTTGCGGTGAGGCGGGACATCTCTCGTGCTTCCGCTTCCATGCTCGGCTCTCCCTGGTGGTAATATCTCAACCCAGAACTCACGCTGGCCATGGCAGACGTAAGGGAAGGATGTTGAATGACTTGTTTGTTTTTGTGGATGAGGAGTTGAGGAGGAATGTGCAGTCATCTTGGCATAGTAGTATTTATAACCGAGTATTAATATGCTCCTAAGTGGGAAACCGTTGTGAACAGGTTTGCAAGTAAATATAGCATGGTAGTAGTAATTTGGAATGTGGCGAGACGCAAGCTCAAAATTTATTGACGGTTCTAGTTTCGAAGTGCGGCACTATTCCCGGATGGCATAACGTGGGCACGTGTTCTCGGCCATGGTGTAGCATATGCCATGGTAGTTCTTTTTCTACTATTGTGTACGTGCAATAACTGGCAACATCGGGTACATATATTATGGTTATTGGGGCGCTCGACAGGAATAGCCTCATGGCGAGCTATAGACTAGTCTTTTTTCAGACGCATTACACCTATCTCTCGGGACTTCTCGCATGCACCATCTCTAGCTCCCTAGGTCGATGCCACCCACATACACTTGTACTCTGAGTTCAGTACGTTATACAGGAAGAGAAGAGGTGCACGCACGCACTCGTTCTCTCTCACACACGCATCTGTAGCTATGAATTGTAGTGTTCTCAACCATCTGATTGGCTCTATCATAGGTTTCATGTTGCTCCTTGGCCTTGAGATTGAGAAGTTTAAAATGCGGAGGCTAAGCTAGAGGCGCGAGGGTTTGGTTAATGTGCGCGCCGCACACGGCACCAACACGACACGAGCTTCGTCTGCCTGGTGCACAGTCGGGTGAGTTGTCCAAGTATAGACACAACCAGGCCCTCCTTGGTATCTGCGTCTCGACTTATGCATAGAGAAATTAGGATCAGAGGGAGTACTACTAGTAGTAGTACTACTTTGATGTGTCGCGCCAACTCGCATAAGTATGAAACACTTCATGAGCAAACAAGCATATAAGTTGTTGTACTTCTCACCCAGAGGATCTTTATATCCAACAGACACAAAATATCCATTCGACTGTTGGAAATTACTTTAACTGTTGATCTGATGTCGAAGTAATTGCTGCATCACCACCAAAACCCACCATCTCTTAAGCTAAAGTAGACGGAGTTAACCCTATATTAGCATATTACTAATATAAACAGAAGGCATTGTAGAATCATTTAGGACGCGAGCTTGTCAATCTGAATGTGGAGGGACACCAGCTTAGCCCCGACCGGCAGCTGTTCATTCTCCACTGTTCTCCCTCCCGCACGCGGTGGACATGCAGCAGTTCATTCGATGCTAGATGGCCAGAAGCATACTGTAGTACTCCTCCACTGAAGTAGTACTCCATCATTGTTCAACTTCCCGAAGAGGCGAAGAGCCAAGCGCAGCCCGGACGCTCGTGTTGCAGTTTCACGTGTAGAGTAGTCTAAGATAGCGTGTACCGTGCCTCTAAGCTTAAAATTGTTGGGGTCGGCTCCATGCTATGAGGCCGTCTCGAAGCATTTTTGATTAAAATAATCTTCTGGCCTTACCTGTCATCATGGTGATTGTAGTTTGCAGGCTCATCTGGTCAAGACAGGAATATATTGTGGTGGGGTAAATGTTAGAGGTTGCAGCAAATATATTGTACACTGCGGGTCTTTCAGCTAAGTTTAGAGGCAAGCATGTGGGGCCAGTGCTATGATGTGTCGCGTCAACTCGCACAACGAGAGAAGCTTGATTTTACTACTACACGCCTTCTCCCTCGCCCATGCGCGCGATGGCTCACAGACGAGGACAGGCTTTTGCTTATAACAAGCTATCCCCCCCCCCCCCCGCACGCGGTGGACGGACATGCAGCAGTGGATTCGATACTGTAGAAGTAGTAGTAGGGTCTGTTTGGTTCTAGGCCTAACCATGCCACACTTTGCCATACAATGTTGTCACACTTGCCTAAGGTTATTCTTCAAAATGAGAGCCACAAGTTGGCAAGCCTAAGGGAATCCTGCCACACTTTTTGAGTGTATGTGATGTGGGACCCTAGTGTGGCTTGCCTAAGGTGTGGCTTGAACCAAACACCCACCCAAGTTGGTCAAAATTGCCTAACCTTAGGTGTGGCAACCTTAGGAAAACTTAGTCTCAAACCAAACATCCCCGTAGTAACATCATTCTTCGTCTTCTCGAAGAGGCGAAGAGCCAAGCGCAACCCGAACGTGGCAGTTACGAACCTTGGAGCACGCATATAGCCAGGCTCTTGCATGAGAAAAATTGCTATCTGAGCCCACTATTGTAGTGCTTGCTAGTATAGCCCTATAAACTGGAAAGGAGTATTTTCCTTTCTCGAGATTTCAACAAGTGAATAAACTACACCGAGACGGAGTACATATGGAGCAAAATGAGTGAATCTACACCATAAATAAATACGTAGTTCTCTTGTTTTCCTCTCCGCATTGGTCGCGGTGCACAATATTGAGTATACTAGCACATATGCCCGTGCGTTGCAACGGGAAAAATTGATGTTTTATGCAAGCATAATGTCCCACAGCCTATATATGACAAAAATATATATTTAAAAACTACATCTGTATAGAAATCTAGTGATATACTTTTAATGACATATAACACATTTTTAATTCCTCAAATCGATGACCGAACTACGTGAATGACTTATACACCGGAACGGAGGTAGTACCTCAAATTCTTCATGTAGAATGTATTAAAACCACAATCCTTCCTTTAATAGCCCATTCGCTTACTTAGGTCCTATGTTCAATTCCCATAATGTTGATTTATTTTGATCGAATTATTTTTCGTGGTCTCTATGAAAGCCCATAAAAGGCCCATCGAGATCAAAAATGACTAAACCAAACCAAGAATACTTATTCCATTTAATAGTAGGTATAGATAGCTCGCCTTAAACATGATGACTGGCACTCGTATATTTAAAGTGAGTTGGGATTAGTAAATAGAAAGGTACCTAGGTCCTATGTTCAATTCCCATAATGTTGATTTATTTTGATCGAATTATTTTTCACGGTCTCTATGAAAGCCCATAAAAGGCCCATCAAGATCGAAAAGGACTAAACCAAACCAAGAATACCTATTCCCTTTAATAGTAGGTATAGACTAGTGCTGACTAGTCTCTTTTTGACACGCATTTACGTTTTTTAACACAGTACAGATGCAAGCACTCATATACACGCGCATACACTCACCCCTATGAATGCACACACGCACACCCTAACCCTATGAGCACCTCCTAAAGACTGAGCCGACATATCATCTTGAAATTTACGAAGTCAACATAGGCACCTCGTTGTCGACGGGAACGTCTCCTGACACGCATTTACATTGATACGGCTTGAATGCCAATGAGGGAGAGAGTAACGGTTCCCGAGACGTTGAACGGTCAATGATGCATCCTCAATTAGCATGCAGAGGGAATTAATTGGAGAAGCATATTAGAGCCATCACGATGTGAATGCAGCTGAGTTTCGACTCTCATATAAAGGCGCCCCACCACTCCAATCCATCTACTCCTAGTCTCTGCGCAACACTGATCACTCCAATCCAAGACCAAGTGACCAGAAGCTACAAGAACCTATGGAGGCGATGGACACGAGCGGCAGTCACCTGTGCCAAATCATCCAAGACGTCGTCATGCGGCCCCGCACCGTGTAGCATTTCCAGATGGTGCTGGCGACCGCCGGCATCGTAGCCCTCACCGACGCCGGCTTCACCTCTTGCATGGACGACATGATGGTCCACTCCATCCGCAAGTTCACCGCCGTCAAGAAGCACGCGGAAGACCTTGCCGTACTGCTCCATCCCGCATGCCCAGGATCCTCATTGCCTGCCACCCTCATCGGCCTCCATGGTGACGAACTCTTTCAAGCCCTGGTGGCCCTGCAGGTGCCGGAGGTCGCGACGAAGAATGTGCACATCGAGGCCGCGCTCGCTGCGGAGCGCCTCGCCATACAAGAAACTGTCGACCTGCACGTCCACGTCTATGAGGAAATCGTCTACATAGGCCACTACAAGGCCAGCAAGGACAGAAAGACGTTGGACTTCTTCCAGCGGATGGAATCTTTGGACGCCATTGTTCAGAAGCACGTTGACCTGGCCACAAAAGCTGCTGCTACTTAGCCTCCGTTCGGTGGCCAGCACCCTGAGTCGAGGAGGTGGACGTCATCGATGGATGCATCTCTTCTTCGCCTCCTGTAACCAGCACTACATCACCTCGTGGCCTTAATGTTTTATTAGTATAGTATTCCCTCTGTTCCCAAATATAAGTCTTTCTAGAGATCCCAGCAAGTGACTACATACAGAGCAAAATGAGTGAATCTACACTCTAAAATATGTCTACATACATCTGTATGTTGTATTCCATTTGAAATATCTAAAAAGGATTATATTTAGGAACGGAGGGAGTATATGGCATTTTTATTCCAGTCGTAATGTTTTCACTGTGAGGTGGGGCCGCAGTTGAGCAAACCGACCATCGGCAAATCCCCACCCTGCCCACCGGGCGTTGGCTGAGTTTAGAATTAGAAGAGAGAAACAAGGGAGAAGAGCTAGTTGTAGCATGAACGCTATTGTCAGATGGGACTTGTGTTGATAGAATAGGAGTACTGAGCACTCTTACCTCTTTTTTTAGGGAAAAAGTAGTCATATGTCTAGCACCACTAGTTGGGTGCGTGCGACCTATACCTATCATCACTTTAGGTCTCCTTTTCGAACCACAGCTACGCTTCACAGTACATATTTTTTCACGCATTTATCCTCCTATATGTACTCCTAGGCTATTTCCATGTGCTCCCTTTCGCCGACATTTGGGATATAGAGCATCTGGGTCATAGTGCATGCACAGCTCGAAGCATATGTTGGGGTACTTTACATTTCAGACCTCACGAATTACATGCAAAGCCCCCGCAGAAGAATAAATAAATAAATAAATTACTACATGAAACCGAATTATTTTCGTAGAAACAGGAGCATGTTCATTAAATTTTGGACATAACACGTTTATAAAAAATGACTAGACCTAAACCAGTCTACGGGCCTCTTTGATTCACAGGATACTAAAATCACTGGAATAGGGAAAGTATGATGGCGATGAACTGACACGAGGAGAACTTGTCACGCCCCAAGACCGGAGCTTCAGATGCCTTCCAGGGTTTCCGGGATTCGTCATGTGATTTTTTTGGTTCATTTCATTCATCATTGCATCATATGCATTGCATCATGTCATCATGCCATCATGTCATTTATTTTCTTAACTCAACTAAATAAATGGCATGGATCTTTGATCCATTTAAATCGAGGGAATTCACATGGTGATTCTCTTTATAACATATCCTCCTGATATTAGGGAGCTATATCAAATATTCCATCTTCAGAATCACCCATAACACACATGCAAAATATTTCCCATGTCTATTCCTCTTCGAGTTTGACCTTTAAACCTTGCCAATATTTCTCATCTCTTTTATCGAGGCTCCTCAAAAAAATCTCAGCCCATTTAGAGTCCTTTCGAATGGGTTTCAAAATTCAAACATGTTGAATTTAATTCAACATGTGCGAATCTTTTGTTCTCCAAAAATCCTCTTGCCATTTTATTTAAATTCCTCACATTTTTGCGAGTCCGGGAAAATTATCCGCGTGTCCAACTTCTTCCCCTAACCTCCCTTTCTTTTCTTTCTTATCTATGTTTTGTTTTTTTCTTTAGAGTCAGAGAGAGAGAAGAGAGAGCCCACCTCCCTGGCCATTTGCTCCTCTCGGCCCAAGGCCTCCGGCGGCCTCCTAGGCCCAACCGCCTCTACAACCCTTGCCTCGCTTAGCCTCTCTCCCTCTCGATCCCCTCCTTCCTCCTAGCGCCGCCACACACGCATAGAGAGAGGGACAGCGCCAGAACCCCGCGCCTGATCCCCTGGTGTTGTGCTCGATCCCCGCGTCTCACCCTCACCATCTCCCCCGCGCCGCCAGAGGATCCCCTCTCCTCGCCCTTCCATCTTCCCCCGCCGACGCCACCGATGGCCACCCCGGCTAGCCTCTGGTCACCTGCAGGCGACCTTGTCGCCCCCTGGTTCTCGTCCTAGCCTCGCGCCTGAGCTGCCCGTCCAGGAGCACCACGCCGGCCGCCCGCTCATGTCCTCCTCGCACTGGATCCGACGAGTCCAAGTGCCGCCGTTCCCGCGCCGCTGAAGCGCCCTCCTCCTGCCATGAGCTCCACCTCCCATGGCTGCCGCCGCCGTCCTGTCTACTCCACTAGAGCGCCCCGCCGCCTCGGGTCTCCTCTGCCCGAGTCCTCTCGCGTCGCCACCCGCAGGTTTCGGCACTGCCTTGAACGCCCCCGCGCCCCTACATCGAGCCGCCAGGGCATGGGTCGACGGATGCCGCCTGCTTTGCCCGAGCTCGCCTCCGCCTCTACTCCTCCTGCTGCTCAGCCCTGCTTCGCCTTGCCACCGCGAGAACCGGATGCTCCGGTGAGCCCGCGCCAGCCAGCAACCTCCTGCTGCCCTTGCCACATGCTTGTACCACTCCTGCGAGCACCCCATCTGCGAAACCTGCCGCCGTCGGAGTGGACCAGTTCATCGTGTCCTTTTGAACGCTATCAACCGAGGCCTTTTTGGTGTTGTTTTGGATCTCGCCAAGGCCTTCTTGTTCTTGGGTTTTCGGCAAGCAGCATGAGGACCGAGGACTCGGAGCAACCGGTCCTTCAAGTTTTTCAGAGACCACGTGGAGTCGCCAAGTACCCCGACACCCGGAGCCCCTTGGAAACGTCAAGTTCGACTACCATAGCGCCGAAGACCTTGGATGCCCGAATGAGTGCTGACCGAAACGCCTAAGTACCACTACTTCCACGACGACCGTTGTCCGCCAAGTACACCTTCGGACATCAAGTTTCTCTTCAAAACGTATGACTACTCGGCGTTGCGTCAAGTACCCCGATAGCCGGAGCCCTCGGATCCGTCAAGTTCGTCTACGAACCGAGAACAACTACCGTCTCTGAAGAACCGTGTAACGGAACCGTCAAGTTCGACTATGACTCGTGTACTACTACGCGGGATTCCTCGGACGCCAAGTTCAACGATGCATCAAGTTCCTCGCCGTGACCCCGAACATCTATGGAAACTCGCGCAACGATAAACATGTACCACTACCGTCGCCGAGATCGCGAGAACCTCTATCGTCGACCCTAGAGCATGCGAGAACGACTACTTCCACTATGAACGTCCCAAAAACGTCTACTTCCCCTACACCGCATCGAACTCGAACCGCTCCGATAGCGCACGCTTCGAAGGTATAACCCCGAGACGACCGCCCGTGAACGAATGCATGTGTGATGTATGAGATGCTCATGCTTGCTCCGTGCTCGAATTGTCGGTGCATGTTGCCCCCCTTTTGCCATCTCACCGTCGTCGACCCGTGGGAACCCGGTAATCAGGATCACCCCACCATCTTTTGCACACTCCCGTCACACTTCCTTTGCACCGATATCTCCATGAGCTATCGGAACCGTTATGTTGTCGGGGCAGCATTTTCGGAATTGTTGCCGTGGCACCCCCTTCATTTCCGCCACGATGAAAAATCCCTTATATCTTATCATGTCAACATTTTCTTAAAATTGCATAAACTTGAACATGTCATCCGCATCATGTTAACAACATTAAGATGTTTAAAATTGTTGTTTGCTTTAAATTGCTAATGCACATGAGGATATACCGGAATTGTTGTTTGATGTTTCTGGCCTCATTTAAAATGCCTAACTATGTTTTCACTCATGTTTCACCTGTTGCCATGTTAACCAACCTTTAATATTGTTGAGTACCTAACCGGGAGTGAACTAAATAATTGATGTGGTGTTCCGTCAAGATGTAACTCGTTGCATATTGAGATCCACTTAAATTGTAGGATTGCTTGTGCACTTTGCCATGCCATGCCTCATTAAACCGGACATGCATCATACTTGTTTGCGCATCGTGCCATGTTTATGTGGTGGTTCTTTACAATGTTGTTTGCTTCTTTCCGGTGATGCTTCTTCGGGTTAGTTCCGATAATGTCGCGTTTGTGAGGATTCGTTCGACTACGTCCATTTGTCTTCTTCATGGACTCGCTCTTCTTCCTTGCGGGATCTCAGGCAAGATGACCATACCCTTGAAATCACTTCTATCTTTGCTTGCTAGATGCTCGCTCTTTTGCTATGCCTTTGCTGCGATACCTACCACTTGCCTTATCATGCCTCCCATATAGCTAAGCCAAGACTCTAACCAACCTTGTCCTAGCAAACCGTTGTTTGGCTATGTTACCGCTTTGCTCAACCCCTCTTATAGCGTTGCTAGTTGCAGGTGAAGATGGAGTTTGTTCCATGTTGGAACATGGATATTTGTTGGGATATCACAATATCTCTTATTTTAATTAACGCATCTATATACTTGGTAAAGGGTGGAAGGCTCGGCCTTATGCCTGGTGTTTTGTTCCACTCTTGCCGCCCTAGTTTCCCTCATATCAGTGTTATGTTCCCGGATTTTGCGTTCCTTACACGGTTGGGTTATAATGGGAACCCCTTGAAAGTTCACCTTGAATAAAACTCCTCCAGCAAGGCCCAACATTGGTTTTACCATTTGCCACCTAGCCTTTTTCCCTTGGGTTCTGCAGGCTCAAGGGTCATCTTTGTTTAAACCCCCGGGCCAGTGCTCCTCTGAGTGTTGGTCCAACTTGTCAGCCGCCGGTGGCCACCAGGGGCAACTCTAGGCTGGCCTACCGGAAGTTTGGACAATCCGGTGTGCCCTGAGAACAAGATATGTGCAGCTCCTATCGGGATTTCTCGGCACATCCGGGTAGCTTTGCTGGTTTAGTTTTAACATTGTCGAAATGTCTTGTAACCGGGATTCCGAGCCTCATCGGATCTTCCTGGGAGAAGGAATATTCTTCGTTGACCGTGAGAGCTTGTGATGGGCTAAGTTGGGGCTCCCCAGCAGGGTTTTGAACTTTTGAAAGCCGTGCCCGTGGTTATGGGCAGATGGGAATTTGTTAATGTCCGGTTGTAGAAAACCTGAAGTTGATCTTAATTAAAATGCATCAACCGCGTGTGTAGCCGTGATGGTCTCTTCTCGGCAGAGTCCGGGAAGTGAACACGGTGTTGGAGTAATGCTTGACGTAGGTTGTTCTAGGATCACTTCTTGATCATAGTTTTATCGACCGTGCCTTGCCTTCTCTTCTCGCCCTCATTTGCGTATGTTAGCCACCAAACATGCTAGTCACTTGCTGCAGCTCCACCTCATACCTTTTACCTTACCCATAAGCTTAAATAGTCTTGATCGTGAGGGTGTAAGATTGCTGAGTCCCCGTGACTCACAGTTACTTCCGAAACCAGTTTGCAGGTGCCGATGTTACCCAGCAGGTGACGCAACCGAGCTCAAGGAGGAGCTCATTGAAGATCTCGTTCTTTGTGTTGTTTCGTTTCAGTTGATCAGTAGTGGAGCCCAGTTGGGACGATCGGGGATCTGTGTAGCATTTGGGGTAGTCTTCTTTTTATTTTGGTTCCGTAGTCGGACCTTGTTTGTATCTGGATGATGTAATGCTTTATTCATGTAATTGTGTGAAGTGGCGACTGTAAGCCAACTATGTAACTCTTTCCCTTATGTATTACATGGGTTGTGTGAAGATTACCTCACTTGCGACATTGCTTTCAATGCGGCTATGCCTCTAAGTCGTGCTTCGACACGTGGGAGATATAGCCGCATCGAGGGCGTTACAAGTTGGTAATCGGAGCCTTCCCCGACTTTAGGAGCCCCCTGCTTGATTGAAACGTTGGCGTTGTTGAGTCTAGAAAAATGTTTTGAGTCATTTAGGATTATATATATCGGAGAGTAGGATTCTTTTTACTCCTCAGTCCCTTCGTCGCTCTAGTGAAGCATCTTGACGTAGAGTTTTGACTCTTCTCTTATCAAATTTCACTAAATTTTTCTAGGATCACGGGGGTATCTTGGAATCGTTCTGATGGTTTTGTGACGAGAACATTGTTCTTGGTGCCTCCTGACATTTAGGGGTTGTGTCAGTGTCCTAGGGAGTTGAGCTCCGAGGTGTTATCATCACAATTTTATCGTTGCAGTTCTGGAATACCTGAGTTTAGTTTCGCCGACATCGAAAATCTCTTTTATGCAGTTGTTGGAGACATAACCTCGACGCCACCCAGTACGGGGCGGGAGTTCGGGAGTATTGCCATAACTCGTATAACGGATGCTTTTCGAAGGTTGAGGTAAACGATTTCCGAAGGTTTCTTGGTGATGTGTTGAAGGATGGATACAGCTGGATGTAGGATTCGCTAGTTTTGGGTGAGATATTATGCTTCCCCTGTATCCCCAACACGTGATTGCATAACCGGAAAGTTTTGGGAGTTTATAAGTGGGAATTCAAGTAGCTCTTAGGATATCTTTCCGACAGATGGATGATATGAAATTGGGGTTCGACGTCTAGTGGTCCGCCTATCCACGGTTGGTTTTACAGTGGTCTCGTTGTGTCTTAAAGAGTCCTAGGCTATGCCGACTCGGGGACACTTCGTATGTCATGTGCACTGCCTTGTACATGATGGTGATGTATGATCGAGCCCGTGTAGGCCCCACCACGAAAACTTCAGATGAAATCTCTATCATATGTTTGTTCTGGCTTATTCCACAAGCCAATCCTTTGTTTTGTTTTGAGTTGTGGTATTCGAGTTGCTTCGATGTCAAATGTTGATTCCATGCCTTTTCCTTAGTGGTGTTCTCATATTCCTATGGGGACACTAATCCTTCATGATAATCGAGATTGTCATGTCAATCCTTTTCAACCGGTGCGATTCTCTTCAAGATGATCCTATCATTTTTCCTATTTGCAAGATCCTATCTCAGTTCTTCCAAACGGTGTTTGTTTTCATCCATCCCAAGTTGTCTTTGTTTTCCCCCCCCCCCCCCCCCTTTTTTTTTGTGGACTCAGATATCTTAATCGAGTATCCACTTGATTCATGTGAACTTTCTTCTGTCCTTTCATTCAATGTTTGTATCCGGTGATTCTCATAAAGATTCTAACGGGGCCTCAAGTTCATCATTCCTCATTCCTTTTCTTCGCCGGTGGTTTCAAGTCAAGCTTTGTTGATCATATCCTTTCCTCGTTTCAATGCTTTCTCATGCCGGTGCTCCTCTTAATCATCTACTTCTCGCTATTCAATTGTTCCGGAGTGCTCAAGATATCTCGAAGACTCGTGTTTCCACTCTGCAATTTTTCAAGATCTTTCGAGGATGTTCTCTCATTCAACCGGTGTAGTCTATCTTCCAAGCGACCTTTTCAACAGTGTTTCTTTTAGTGGGCCCTAACCCACAGGTCTTTTCCCAGGATCTTACCTGACTCTTCTAATTTTCCCAGAGCTATCCTAAATTCGTTTCAAAGTTTGACGTAAGAATGAATTGTCATCAGTCAAATGCCTTTCTCCAAGATCTTTCATTTCTTTTCATCGTTGGCTCAACCTTTCCATTCTTCATTCCGTAGTGCCTCAATAATTCTTGGTGGTGTTTCTCGTCGTCTTTCTCGGATTTTGAAGACCGAAGAAGAGTTTGTCTTTAATCTTGCTCCATTCTCGTCAAGGTTCGTGATTCTAGCTTGTTGCCATCCTCTCATAATTATTTTCGATTATGGGAATTTTTTTCACCTATCCAGAGCAATTCAAGAGTCTTCTCAGTTTGATTATCCGGAGTCCATCAATTCAGGTTTTTTTCATTCTCAGCCTTCAGCTATCATTCTCCAAATCTTACCGGTGCATCATTCAAGTATTCTCTTATCAGCTCTTGATCTCTTCGTTCTCTTGTATCTAAATTATCTCATATATATTCGTTCATTTGCAAATTCTTACCCGGTGATTCATCCCTTTACTTCGTTCATTTTCAATCCTTACGGTGGTTCGTTCAAGTCCTTCTCAAGTTTGCGCTATATCTCTCTTAATCCTTTCTATGAGAATAAGTAATATGTCAAATCCATTGTTGGTCATCAATTTAATTGGTGAAGGATAAGCATAATGTAATTCTTATTCTTGATTCACCCAAATGGTTAATTCTTTATTCCGGAGGCTCATCAAATTCTCAGTTTCACTTGATTCATCTTTTCTTTTCCGGAGTTCCAAGCTCTCTCAATTTTCACGTCATGAGGATCCATCTAATCATTACAAGGATTCACCTTGTGTTTTCAACTTCTCTTTCCTTCCATTTGATCATTCTTTTGTTTACCGGAGTTCTTCATGAAGGTTCCACATGATGGCTCATCAAGGATTTAATTCCTTCTCGAAGTTGTCATCGAGATTCTTTTCTAAGGAGCTCAAGCATTCTTCATCTTGCAATCCGGAGTGCAGTTCTTCCTATCTAAACTTTTGAGGTGGTGTTATGTCATTCTTGTCAATTTGAGTTTGTGTTTCATGATTCGCATCTTGTCAAGAATGAGATATTTTAAATCCATCAATCTCTTCATTGGAATTATCTTGGGTTATATTTCACCAAAGCCTTCCCTAAGGATTGTTGCTATTTATAGTGCTTATAAATGACCCAAGTTCTTCAATTATCCTCCCGGTGAAATAAGTTTCTCGTCTCCTCATTCATATCAATCCAATCTATTATTTCCATTAGTGGCGGAATTTCACCTCATAGTTTTGAGATGTTCTCCATAAGCCCAATACAACCTTGCTCTTTTCGTTGTTGGTTTCCCAACAACTACGTTCGACCCTTCTCCTAAAGATGATTTTCAAGCTCATTTGAGGTAGAAGATGTTGTTTTCTCCTCCGTTCATTCCATTCCATCCTCTCATTTCTTCCGGAGGCATTGTGATGTTGCTCGCTTCAACCCATCTTCTTGTTTTGTCAGGATCGTGTTCTTTTCGTGCTTATCCATTTAACCGGAGTGTTGTGCCCTCTGCTCAAATTCTTTTTCATCTTATCAAGTTGCTTATCACTTTTCAATCGGAGTGTTGTCGTAATTGATCCTTATCGTTCCTTGTACATCCCGTTCTACCGGAGTGCTTGCATGTACTTCTTGCCCATTGCAACCCTTTTCTCATGTCTTTCAACCTACAGGGCTCTCATGATGTTCCTTGTTCCTCTTTTCTAACGGAGTGTTTTCAACTTTGTTCACCTCCGTTGTATTCTTCTTTCCAATCGTTTAACCTCTGAAGGTTCATTGGTTTCACTCGTTTGTCAAAGAAGCAACTTTGTTTTACCTCTTCCTCTTCCGTTTTCGATCCGGTGCAATCCTAGATCTCGGGACGAGATCCTCTCTTAGTTGTGGAGTGTTGTCACGCCCCAAGACCGGAGCTTCAGATGCCTTCCAGGGTTTCCGGGATTCGTCGTGTGATTTGTTTGGTTCATTTCATTCATCATTGCATCATATGCATTGCATCATGTCATCATGCCATCATCTCATTTCTTTTCTTAACTCAACTAAATAAATGGCATGGATCTTTGATCCATTTAAATCGAGGGAATTCACATGGTGATTCTCTTTATAACATATCCTCCCGATATTAGGGAGCTATATTAAATATTCCATCTTCGGAATCACCCATAACACACGTGCAAAATATTTTTCATGTCTATTCCTCTTCGAGTTTGACCTTCAAACCTTGCCAATATTTCTCATCTCTTTTATCGAGGCTCCTCAAAAAAATCCCAGCCCATTTAGAGTCCTTTCGAATGAGTTTCAAAATTCAAACATGTTGAATTAAATTCAACATGTGCGAATCTTTTGTTCTCCAAAAATCCTCTTGCCATTTTATTTAAATTCCTCACATTTTTGCGAGTCCGGGAAAATTATCCGTGTGTCCAACTTCTTCCCCTAACCTCCCTTTCTTTTCTTTCTTATCTCTGTTTTTTTTCTTTAGAGTCAGAGAGAGAGAAGAGAAAGCCCACCTCCCTGGCCATTTGCTCCTCTCAGCCCAAGGCCACCCGCGGCCTCCTAGGCCCAGCCACCTCTACAACCCTAGCCTCGCTCAGCCTCTCTCCCTCTTGATCCCCTCCTTCCTCCTGGCGCCGCCACAAACGCATAGAGAGAGGGACAGCGCCAAAACCCTGCGCCCGATCCCCTGGTGTTGTGCTCGATCCCCGCGTCTCTCCCTCACCATCTCCCCCGCGCCGCCAGAGGATCCCCTCTCCTCGCCCTTCCATCTTCTCCCGCCGACGCCGCCGGCGGCCACCCCGGCCAGCCTCTGGTCACCTGCAGGCGACCTTCTCGCCCCCTGGTTCTCCTCCTAGCCTCGCGCCTGAGCTGCCCGTCCAGGAGCACCACGCCGGCCGCCCGCTCCTGTCCTCCTCGCACTGGATCCGACGAGTCCAAGTGCCGCCATTCCCGCGCCGCTGCAGCGCCTCCCTCCTGCCACGAGCTCCACCTCCCATGGCTGCCGCCGCCGTCCTGCCTACCCCACTAGAGCGCCCCGCCGCCTCGGGTCTCCTCCGCCCGGGTCCTCTCGCGTCGCCACCCGCAGGTTTCGGCACTGCCTCGAGCGCCCCCGCGCCCCTACATCGAGCCGCCAGGGCATGGGTCGACGGATGCCGCCTCCTTTGCGCGAGCTCGCCTCCGCCTCTACTCGTGCTGCTGCTCAGCCCTGCTTCGCCTTGCCACCGCGAGCACCGGATGCTCCGGTGAGCCCGCGCCAGTGAGCAACCTCCTGCTGCCCTTGCCACATGCTTCTACCACTCCTGCGAGCACCCCATCTACGAAACCCGCCCCCGTCAGAGGCGACCAGTTCATCGTGTCCTTTCGAACGCTATCAACCGAGGCCTTTTTGGTGTTGTTTTGGATCTCGCCAAGGCCTTCTTGTTCTTGGGTTTTCGGCAAGCAGCATGACGACCGAGGACTCGGAGCAACTGGTCCTTCAAGTTTTTCAGAGACCACGCGGAGTCTCCAAGTACCCCGACACCCGGAGCCCCTTGGAAACGTCAAGTTCGACTACCGTAGCGCCGAAGACCTTGGATGCCCGAACGAGTGCTGACCGAAACGCCTAAGTACCACTACTTCCACGACGACCGTTGTCCGCCAAGTACACCTTCGGACACCAAGTTCCTCTTCAAAACGTATGACTACTCGGCGTTGCGTCAAGTACCCCGATGGCCGGAGCCCTCAGATCCGTCAAGTTCGTCTACGAACCGAGAACAACTACCGTCTCTGAAGAACCGTGTAACGGAACCGTCAAGTTCGACTATGACTCGTGTACGACTACGCGGGATTCCTCGGACGCCAAGTTCAACGATGCATCAAGTTCCTCGCTGTAGGATCGAAAGTATGTCTAGAGGGGGGGTGATTAGACTACTTGACCAAATAAAAACTTAACCTTTTCCCAATTTTAGTTCTTGGCAGATTTTAGCTATTGTAGGACAAGTCAAGCAATCATCACACGATTCAAGCAAGCATGCAAAGAGTATATTGGCAGCGGAAAGTAAAGCATGCAACTTGCAAGAATGTAAAGGGAAGGGTTTGGAGAATTCAAACGCAATTGGAGACACGGATGTTTTTCCCGTGGTTCGGATAGGTGGTGCTATCCTACATCCACGTTGATGGAGACTTCAACCCACAAAGGGTAACGGTTGCGCGAGTCCACACAGGGCTCCACCCACAAAGGGTAACGGTTGCGCGAGTCCACACAGGGCTCCACCCACGAATGGTCCACGAAGAAGCAACCACCCACAAAGGGTCCACGAAGAAGCAACCTTGTCTATCCCACCATGGCCATCGCCCACACAGGACTTGCCTCACTAGCGGTAGATCTTCACGAAGTAGGCGATCTCCTTGCCCTTACAAACTCCTTGGTTCAACTCCACAATCTTGTCGGAGGCTCCCAAGTGACACCTAGCCAATCTAGGAGACACCACTCTCCAAGAAGTAACAAACGGTGTGTAGGTAATGAACTCCTTGCTCTTGTGCTTCAAATGATAGTCTCCCCAACACTCAACTCTCTCTCATAGGATTTGGATTTTGTGGAAAGAAGATTTGAGTGGAAAGCAACTTGGGGAAGGCTAGAGATCAAGATTCATATGGTAGGAATGTAATATCTTGGTCTCAACACATGAGTAGGTGGTTCTCTCTCAGAACATATGAGTTGGAATTGTGTGTGTGTTCTGATGGCTCTCTCTTCGAATGAAGAGGAGGTGGAGGGGTATATATAGCCTCTACACAAAATCCAACCGTTACACACAGTTTTCCAATCTCGGTGGGACCGAATCAACAAACTCGGTCGGACCGAAAATGTAAACCTAGTGACCGTTAGAGATTTTCGGTGGGACTGACATGCAACTCGGTAGGACCGATATGGTTAGGGTTTGGGCATAACGTAATCTCGGTGAGACCGATTACACAAACTCGGTGAGACCGAATTTGGTAATTAGCTAACCAGAGAGTTGGTCAAGCAAACTCGGTGGGACCGATTTGCTCTTTCGGTGAGACCGAAAAGTTACAAAAAGGAAACACTGAATTTACATTGCAATCTCGGTGGGACCGATTCGCTCTTTTGGTGAGACCGAAAAGTTACGAAAGGGAAACAGAGAGTTTGCAATCCCATCTCGGTGAGACCGAGATCCCTATCGGTAGAACCGAAATGCTAGGGTTTGGCAGTGGCTTTTGACAAATGAAACTCGGTGGCGCCTGATAGGAAGAATCGGTATGACCGAGTTTGGCTTAGGGTTTAGGTCAAATGTGGATATGGGAAAGTAGTTGAGGGTTTTGGAGCATATCACTAAGCACATGAAGCAAGAGGCTCATTAAGCAACACCTCATCCCTCCTTGATAGTATTGGCTTTTCCTAAAGACTCAATGTGATCTTGGATCACTAAAATATAAAATGAAGAGTTTTGAGCTTTTGAGCTTGAGCCAATCCTTTGTCCTTAGCATTTTGTGGGTTCCACTTTCACATCCATGCCATGCCAATCATTGAGCTTTCCTGAAATAATCATCTTGGAATAGTATTATCTCAATGAGCTATATGTTGTTATGAATTACCAAAACCACCTAGGGATAGTTGCACTTTCAATCTCCCGCTTTTTGGTAATTGATGACAACATATAGATAAAGCTTCGACAAATGATAATAAGCATGAAATATATCGTCGCTTTGAGAAGTATGTGATAAGTAAGAGCTCCCCCTAAATTTGTGCATATTTAAAATTTGCTTTGGACTGCAAATGCACAATGAGTTAGAGTCATGGGTTACTCTTCCATGTCACATACATCTTGGTGGAGCGCTTAAAATGATAAGAATGAAATACATGCACTCATCACCAAGAATAGCATTAAGCAAACATTAAGTGTAGCTTATGATCAAACACATGATCATCAATGTCTCACAGATAATGACGTAGTATCTCAAGCACTCAAAAGCAAACAAAGTTCGAAAAAAGCAACACTCTCTCTCTCTCAAAGCCTATGATCTATACATTTTTCTCCCCCTTTGGCAACAAGTTACCAAAAAGTTCCTAGAAAATGCATAGTGCTAGATCGACGCTCAGGCTTGATCTTCAGGTGGTGGTGGAGTCCGGATCACTCCAAGGACGAAGGCTTCCGTAGACGCTGAAGTAGACGCTGGAGTTGGAGCTGAAGTAGATGCTGGAGCTGGTGGAACTGAGGCTGTAGCTGGTGCTGAAGTGGTGGCTCTGGTGTCAGCAACTGGCACGGCAGACGACCTCGGACCTCGTGGCACTCTGGCAAAGGCATCAGTGGTAGTCCTGCCTCTCCTCTCCTGCATGTCATCCTGGAGCTGCTCCACTACAGTCTGAATCTCTGTCACCTTGACATCCAAGTCATAGAACTTTTGTTCCATGATCCTTTCTAAGCTTGCCTGGTTCTGAGTTAGGGTGGCTAGTCCTTTCTCAATCCGTAGGGTGGATGCAATCAGGTAACCAAGCTGCTCTTGTTTGGTCTTCAGGAAATATTCAGATGCCTCCTCTTGAGTTGGCATCTTGGCAGCTTTCTCCTTCCTTGCCTTCTCCTTCTTGGCTTGTGCTTGGGCAGATGATGGCTCATTCTCAGTCATGACTACTTGATTGTCCTCAAAATCTGGACGGATGGGCAGGTGTTCCTTGTCCAATAAGTATATGCCCGTGCCCATCTTTGAGTTGATGAGCTCCTGAATCTGAGGGGCATAACCACAGCTCCTCTTCTGATCAGCTGTTGTCCTCTTGATGGTCTCTACCATGAGGCTCATCACCTTGAATTTTTGTGGCACATCAAAGATATGTAGCAAATTGATCGCATGGCCTCTGATCATCTTGTGATCTCCAGACTTGGGCAATAAGGTGTGCCTCAGTATCCAATTAATTGTTGGCAGCCCTGACAGAAGATAATGCACAGACCCAAACTTGAAAGTCTCAAGTGCCTCGTTTGGAATTTCCTTGTACATGTTGGACATAGAGTTGTGGTCCATCTTCTTCTTGGCATAAATGTCCAAGTCATCTGCTTGCTCCTCTGGGGCATTGATCAACTTTGCCCATTCCTCAACAGTTGATTGGTACCTCGTACCTTCAGACATCCATGTGATCCTTCCATCTGGGTAGAAGTGTGCTGTGGAGTAGAACTGCATGATTAGCTCCTCATTCCACTTTGTGAGCTTCTGCCCAACAAAGTCTGCAACTCCACACGCACTAAAGCTGTCATACACTCCAGGGTAGTGTTCCTCATTTTCCTTCATGTAGGTCCAATCGACCCATCTCATGTCACAAACTATGGGCTTCTTATCTAGCAGCACTATCTCATAGAAGTCCTGCTGTTCCTTGGTGTGAAATCTGTAGTCCACAGCAGTCCTTCTCCTTGAAGCATACGGGTCTGCTTCTCTCCACTTCCTCAGCCCTGAGTCTCTCCTGAGCTTCATGTCCTCAGCCACAGGATGAGCATCGTTGTGGTATGGGATCTTGGGCTTGAGTTTTCTGAGAACTTGCTCTTCATCCTCTTCTTCAGCAGCTTCAGGCACTGGGGCCTTGTTCTTTTCAGCAGCAGGTATGCTCCTTGTATTTCTCTTTGGTGCTGTCTTGACCTTTGATGCAGCCTTGGGCTTAGATGCAGTAGCCCCTGATTTGATAGCATCACCCATTAGCTTGGGTGCCATAGGTGCTGGTGCAGCAACCTCTTCTTCCTCTTCCTCTTCCATGATGGAAGCCTTTCCAAGCACTCTGGCTACGGTCTTCTTGACCCTTTCCTTCCTCTTCTTGCCTGCAGCAGCAACTGGCTCTTTGAGTGCAGGTTGTTCAGTTTAAGCTCTAGCCTTTGACATAGGCTGCCTGCCTGCTGGCCTTTTGATCTTCAGTCCTGGCTTTGTGCCTTGAGCTGGCTCAACTCTCTTTGATGTGGCCTCTTCCTCTGCCACATAATCTTCATCTTCAGAATCTGAAGTTCTCTTCTTCCTCTGTCTAGTGGCAGCTTTTGGCAAATTGCTTGGGGTACTTCTGCTGCCATCATCTGAAGAGCTGGAGGGACTAGTGCCCTCACTCATCACCACTTGCTGTTCTGACACATTCTGGCTGTCACTCTGGTTTGACATGATGAACAAGCTGACTGCTGACCCTGTGAATAGTTTATAGATGAGGTAGAGTGGATGAGCATCACAAAATGCAGAGATTTTTGCAAAAGAATGATCCAAAAACTTAGTTTTAGTTTCCCACTGAAATCATCTCGGATCTACCGATTTTTAAACTCGGTGATACCGAAGCATTTTTGGCACCTAAACTAGTGAACTCGGTCAGACCGAGTCACAGTTCGGTGGCACCGAGACTGCTAGGGTTTCACAGAGTTCCAAAATCGGTCACACCGATAAGTAATTCTCGGTCAGACCGAGTCTCACTTGTGCAATGGCATCGGCCAAATCGGTGGGACCGAGTTTTTGAACTCGGTGGGTCCGAGATGGTTTCGGCGGAAACCTAACCCTAAAATTTTCGAATCAAACCTAATCTACGAGCGCATTGACTGGATAGGAGTGTTTCAATCGTGGCAAGAATCATGATGATCACAATGTGCTAAGAATCGGATTGGAGAATAGCACAAAGATCGAGTCCATACCCTAGTTCGGCGGAGACTCGCTACGGCGACAACGGCGGGGTAGAATTCCCGTTGACGGCGACGGAGACCAGCGACTGGAGGCGGCTGGCGGCGAGGAGACGATCCGGAGACCACGTTGGCAGAGCAGGCTATCGCGCAGGCGAAGGGGTTTGGAGAAATTTCCAAAATTTTGCCCGTGACTATATATAGCCCGACCCTGTCGGTGTGACCGAGTGGAACAACTCGGTGGCACCGAGATTCATAACTGCAGGCAGTTACTGAAACTCGGTGTGACCGAAGGGTTCAAATCGGTTGCACCGAGATCGAAAACCTAGATCAACTTAATGATCTCGGTATGACCGAAAGTGGGGTATCGGTCAGACCGAGAATCATAAAGAGGTTTTGGAAGTTTAAGTCTATGACGAATCGGGGACTCCGAGCGCTCCTCACACAGAGTGGTTCGAATCTGACTTGATCAAATTTTGTGATGCAGCATGAATAGAGTTTGAGACGAGAAAAGCATAGATAGCTAGAGGAGGTTCTTAGGCACTCTTGTCCATCCACTTGGCAAAAGGAAATAAAACCAAACAATCAAAACAACAAGTGGATGTCCTCGAATGAGTAAAATATGCAACCAGCATGCTCACACAATAAGATGGCAAATGAAATATGTGACAAGGCATGCACAACCAATTCTAGCATCTATCAAGCAATTTGCAATGACTAGGTCATCTATATATGAGTATATTGACTTAGGAGTCAAGTGAGAACACTTGATCATAGGTCATACTCACCGTTTAAGCTCAAGTGGGGTTACCACTTTTATATAAAGCATTGTTGTGTTCACATCTTTAGAGTTGCTTTAGCTCAAGTCTTAGAGTAAAGCTCCCCCTAGATGTGATATCCCCCCTTAGAGGGATGAACTAACCTCTGGTTTTGTCGATCATGACTTCATGTAGATGTTGAAGATGTGGATGCTCAATGTTGATGTAGATCACTTGGAGCTATCCATTTGAGTGAATTGCACTTTCAATACCTACATGGGTTAGTCCCACAAGGAACAAACAAGGATATCCATAGACATAGAGTGATGCACACACAAGATGATGTCCATGAAAACTTTTAGGTTACCTTGTCCCTTGTCTTACCAACAAGAGGGTTTGTGACTCCTTGAACTAGTGCAAGATGTGGAAGTTGATTGCACTTGTTCTTGCCAAAATGATAAGAGTGAAGTATGTTGGCGGAGTCACCCTCAAGAACTCTCTAGTTCTTCTTCTTTTGGATCCACACCATCTTGATGGGAATCCTTGGAGTTGTAGTCGTACTTGATGAAGTGGAACATGAAGTAGTATTGGAAATCCACTTGACTAAGGTCTTAGGAGCTTCTTCAAATGCATCAATTTCCTCTTGAAGCTTGTCCTTGCCTTTTTGCTTGTAGTCTTGTGGTGGAAGATCATCTTGAGCTTGTGTCCCCTAGAAAGAAGTATCATACTTCTCTTGTTGAGGAACAAACTTTGTCTTGGGGTATTGATCTTCTTCCCACTCAACTCCATTGGCATTGAACTTTCGTTCAAAACCAACACCTTGATTCTTCCGGTGCATTCCTTGCTTGCGCACAATTTCCTCGAATTGCTTACTCCCGGCAAGGCTTTTGTACACTCCTTTCTCTATAATTCCCTTCAATAAGCTATTTTCTTGCTCAAGTGTAACTTGGCTAAGAGAATCATTAGTGGAATCAAGAGAACCACTAGAAGCAACAATATTGGATTTAGCATGACCATTGTTACTACTAGAGGAAGAATCTTTCATGTTCTTGTTACTAGACTTGACTTGAGGCATGTAAGTGGATAAGAGTAAACGCTTGGCAATGTAAGAAGAACTTTTCTTGCGGAGATCATCATTGATTGCTTTTAAGAACTCATGCTCTTGCTCAAGATTGAGCTTTTCAAAGCGTAATTTCTCATGAGCTCTTAAAAGTTCTCGATGATCTTCGAAGATAGTTTCATGAGCTAACTTAAGAGTGTTTAGTTCTTTAGTTAGAGCCTTAATCTTCTCCTTATCATTGTCATTCATTTTATCTTGATTAGCATGATTAATTAACGTTTCATCATAGTATTCATCACTAGAGTTGTCAACAAGCAAATCATCACCTAACAAGTCATCTTCATCACTATTGAAATCAACATACTCGGGGTGTGTTACCTTAGGACCTTTGTCCATGAAGCATCTTCCAATTCCTTCATTTGGTGAGTCAAATATGTCGTAGGAGTTGGTTGACACACGTGCTAGACCAGCAACACCTTCATCTTGAGTATCTTCGGAGTCAGAGTGATAACTTCTCTCGGAGTGGCTGTCAGAGTCGGAGCAGGATACCCATTCACCAACATGAGCTTGATGTCTTCGTCTTGTGTAGCTCCTTGATGATTTTTCCTTCCTTTCTGAATCCTTGCTTCTCCGTGAGTATCTTCGTTCATAACGATCATCTCTACTCCTTCTCTCTCTTGGTGGTGATTCTTTGCTTCTTCTTTTTGGAGAATATTCTCTTCTCTTGTAGGGAGCCGTACACTCATTGGAATAGTGTCCGGGTCTTCCACAACTGTAGCAGTTTCGCTCTCGACTAGAAGATCTTTTGTCATTGTAGGAACTTGACTTGAAGCTTCTATCTTTGCTTCTACTCTTGTAGAACTTGTTGAAGTTCTCACCATTAAGCTCAATTCTTCATTGAGGTCTTGTTTCTCACTTGACGATGTGGGGGCTTCACATGAGGCTTTATAGGCACCACTTGACTTGTTGTGAAGTTCCTCTTTATCCTTAAGTGACATCTCATGAGAAACAATTCTTCCAATCACTTCCGTTGGCTTGAGATCTTTGTAATTGGGCATCATTTGGATCAATGTGCACACGGTATCATATTTTCCATCCAAGGCTCTTAGAATCTTCTTGATGATGAATCTATCGGTCATCTCTTCACTTCCTAAGCCGGCAATCTCATTTGTGATGAGAGCAAGCCTAGAGTACATTTCAGCGACACCTTCACCATCCTTCATCTTGAAATTGTCAAGTTGACTTTGAAGCACATCCAACTTGGATTCCTTGACGGAGTCGGTACCTTCGTGCATATCAATCAAAGTGTCCCAAATTTCCTTTGCATTCTCAAGACGGCTGATTTTGTTGAATTCTTCGGGGCACAATCCGTTGAAGAGAATATCACAAGCTTGAGCATTGTATTGCAACATCTTCAACTCATCCGCGGTAGCTTCACGGTTTGGTTCTTTCCCATCAAAGAAGTCACCTTGCAAACCAACACACACAATAGCCCAAACGGTGGGGTTATGTCCAAGAATATGCATTTTCATTTTATGCTTCCAACTAGCAAAATTAGTACCATCAAAGTAAGGACCTCTACGGTGATAATTTCCCTCGCTAGACGCCATACTCTCCTAGGTTGTGAAACCAAGGCTATGACCACCAAAAGCTATGGAGATCAAAGCAAATGGAGACCAAAGCTCTGATACCACTTGTAGGATCGAAAGTATGTCTAGAGGGGGGGTGATTAGACTACCTGACCAAATAAAAACTTAACCTTTTCCCAATTTTAGTTCTTGGCAGATTTTAGCTATTGTAGGACAAGTCAAGCAATCATCACACGATTCAAGCAAGCATGCAAAGAGTATATTGGCAGCGGAAAGTAAAGCATGCAACTTGCAAGAATGTAAAGGGAAGGGTTTGGAGAATTCAAACGCAATTGGAGACACGGATGTTTTTCCCGTGGTTCGGATAGGTGGTGCTATCCTACATCCACGTTGATGGAGACTTCAACCCACCAAAGGGTAACGGTTGCGCGAGTCCACACAGGGCTCCACCCACAAAGGGTAACGGTTGCGCGAGTCCACACAGGGCTCCACCCACGAAGGGTCCACGAAGAAGCAACCACCCACAAAGGGTCCACGAAGAAGCAACCTTGTCTATCCCACCATGGCCATCGCCCACACAGGACTTGCCTCACTAGCGGTAGATCTTCACGAAGTAGGCGATCTCCTTGCCCTTACAAACTCCTTGGTTCAACTCCACAATCTTGTCGGAGGCTCCCAAGTGACACCTAGCCAATCTAGGAGACACCACTCTCCAAGAAGTAACAAATGGTGTGTAGGTAATGAACTCCTTGCTCTTGTGCTTCAAATGATAGTCTCCCCAACACTCAACTCTCTCTCATAGGATTTGGATTTGGTGGAAAGAAGATTTGAGTGGAAAGCAACTTGGGAAGGCTAGAGATCAAGATTCATATGGTAGGAATGGAATATCTTGGTCTCAACACATGAGTAGGTGGTTCTCTCTCAGAACATATGAGTTGGAATGGTGTATGTGTTCTGATGGCTCTCTCTTCGAATGAAGAGGAGGTGGAGGGGTATATATAGCCTCCACACAAAATCCAACCGTTACACACAGTTTTCCAATCTCGGTGGGACCGAATCAACAAACTCGGTCGGACCGAAAATGTAAACCTAGTGACCGTTAGAGATTTTCGGTGGGACTGACATGCAACTCGGTAGGACCGATATGGTTAGGGTTTGGGCATAACGTAATCTCGGTGAGACCGATTACACAAACTCGGTGAGACCGAATTTGGTAATTAGCTAACCAGAGAGTTGGTCAGCAAACTCGGTGGGACCGATTTGCTCTTTCGGTGAGACCGAAAAGTTACAAAAAGGAAACACTGAATTTACATTGCAATCTCGGTGGGACCGATTCGCTCTTTCGGTGAGACCGAAAAGTTACGAAAGGGAAACAGAGAGTTTGCACAATCCCATCTCGGTGAGACCGAGATCCCTATCGGTAGAACCGAAATGCTAGGGTTTGGCAGTGGCTTTTGACAAATGAAACTCGGTGGCGCCTGATAGGAAGAATCGGTATGACCGAGTTTGGCTTAGGGTTTAGGTCAAATGTGGATATGGGAAAGTAGTTGAGGGTTTTGGAGCATATCACTAAGCACATGAAGCAAGAGGCTCATTAAGCAACACCTCATCCCTCCTTGATAGTATTGGCTTTTCCTAAAGACTCAATGTGATCTTGGATCACTAAAATATAAAATGAAGAGTCTTGAGCTTTTGAGCTTGAGCCAATCCTTTGTCCTTAGCATTTTGAGGGTTCCAGTTTCACATCCATGCCATGCCAATCATTGAGCTTTCCTAAATAATCATCTTGGAATAGTATTATCTCAATGAGCTATATGTTGTTATGAATTACCAAAACCACCTAGGGATAGTTGCACTTTCACTCGCCATGACCCCGAACATCTATGGAAACTCGCGCAACGATAAACATGTACCACTACCGTCGCCGAGATCGCGAGAACCTCTACCATCGACCCTAGAGCATGTGAGAACGACTACTTCCACTATGAACGTCCTGAAAATGTCTACTTCCCCTACACCGCATCGAACTCGAACCGCTCTGATAGCGCACTCTTCGAAGGTATAACCCCGAGACGACCGTCCGTGAACGAATGCATGTGTGATGTATGAGATGCTCATGCTTGCTCAGTGCTCGAATTGTTGGTGCATGTTGCCCCCCTTTTGCCATGTCACCGTCGTCGACCCGTGGGAACCCGATAACCGGGATCACGCCACCATCTTTTGCACGCTCCCATCACACTTCCTTTGCACCGATATCTCCATGAGCTACTGGAACCGTTATGTTTCCGTGGCACCCCCTTCGTTTCCGCCATGATGAAAAATGCCTTATATCTTATCATGTCCACATTTTCTTAAAATTGCATAAACTTGAACATGTCATCCGCATCATGTTAACAACATTAAGATGTTTAAAATTGTTGTTTGCTTTAAATTGCTAATGCACATGAGGATATACCGGAATTGTTGTTTGATGTTTCTGGCCTCATTTAAAATGCCTAACTATGTTTTCAGTCATGTTTCACCTGTTGCCATGTTAACCAACCTTTAATATTGTTGAGTACCTAACCGGGAGTGAACTAAATAATTGATGTGGGGTTCCGTCAATATGCAACTCGTTGCATATTGAGCTCCACTTAATTTGTAGGATTGCTTGTGCACTTTGCCATGCCATGCCTCATTAAACCGGACATGCATCATACTTGTTTGCACATCGTGCCATGTTCATGTGGTGGTTCTTTACGATGTTGTTTGCTTCTTTCCAGTGATGCTTCTTCGGGTTAGTTCCGATAATGTCGCGTTTGTGAGGATTCGTTCGACTACGTCCGTTTGTCTTCTTCATGGACTCGTTCTTCTTCCTTGTGGGATCTCAGGCAAGATGACCATACCCTCGAAATCACTTCTATCTTTGCTTGCTAGATGCTCGCTCTTTTGCTATGCCTTTGCTGGGATACCTACCACTTGCCTTATCATGCCTCCCATATTGCTAAGCCAAGCCTCTAACCAACCTTGTCCTAGCAAACCGTTGTTTGGCTATGTTACCGCTTTGCTCAGCCCCTCTTATAGCGTTGCTAGTGGCAGGTGAAGATGGAGTTTGTTCCATGTTGGAACATGGATATTTGTTGGGTTATCACAATATCTCTTATTTTAATTAACGCATCTATATACTTTGTAAAGGGTGGAAGGCTCGGCCTTATGCCTGGTGTTTTGTTCCACTATTGCCACCCTAGTTTCCCTCATATCGGTGTTATGTTCCCAGATTTCGCGTTCCTTACACAGTTGGGTTATAATGGGAACCCCTTGACAGTTCACCTTGAATAAAACTCCTCCAGCAAGGCCCAACATTGGTTTTACCATTTGCCACCTAGCCTTTTTTTCCCTTGGGTTCTGCAGGCTCAAGGGTCATCTTTGTTTAAACCCCCGGGCCAGTGCTCCTTTGAGTGTTGGTCCAACTTGTCAGCCACCGGTGGCCACCAGGGGCAACTCTGGCCTGGCCTACCGGAAGTTTGGACAATCCGGTGTGCCCTGAGAACGAGATATGCGCAGCTCCTATCGGGATTTGTCGGCACATCCGGGTGGCTTTGCTGGTTTAGTTTTACCATTGTCGAAATGTCTTGTAACCGGGATTCCGAGCCTGATCGGGTCTTCCTGGGAGAAGGAATATCCTTCATTGACCGTGAGAGCTTGTGATGGGCTAAGTTGGGGCTCCCCTGCAGGGTTTTGAACTTTCGAAAGCCGTGCCTGCGGTTATGGGCAGATGGGAATTTGTTAATGTCCGGTTGTAGAAAACCTGAAGTTGATCTTAATTAAAATGCATCAACCGCGTGTGTAGACGTGATGGTCTCTTCCCGGCGGAGTCCGGGAAGTGAACACGGTGTTGGAGTAATGCTTGACGTAGGTTGTCCTAGGATCACTTCTTGATCATAGTTTTATCGACCGTGCCTTGCCTTCTCTTCTCGCTCTCATTTGCGTATGTTAGCCACCAAACATGCTAGTCACTTGCTGCAGCTCCACCTCATACCTTTTACCTTACCCATAAGCTTAAATAGTCTTGATCGCGAGGGTGTAAGATTGTTGAGTCCCCGTGACTCACAGTTACTTCCAAAACCAGTTTGCAGGTGCCGATGTTACCGAGCAGGTGACGCAACCGAGCTCAAGGAGGAGCTCGTTGAAGATCTCGTTCTTTGTGTTGTTTCGTTTCAGTTGATCAGTAGTGGAGCCTAGTTGGGACGATCGGGGATCTGTGTAGCATTTGGGGTAGTCTTCTTTTTATTTTGGTTCCGTAGTCAGACCATGTTTGTATCTGGATGATGTAATGCTTTATTCATGTAATTGTGTGAAGTGGCGACTATAAGCCAACTATGTAACTCTTTCCCTTATGTATTACATAGGCTGTGTGAAGATTACGTCACTTGCGACATTGTTTTCAATGCGGCTATGCCTCTAAGTCGTGCTTCGACACGTGGGAGATATAGCCGCATCGAGGGCGTTGCAGAACTCTAACTCAGTTAGAGGTTAGAGTTAGATTCTAACCCTGAACTAACTCTAAACCAAAGAGGTGTATGGGATGCATGGTTAGATTGACTTCTCAATCATTTGACTACTTTGGACCCTATTTCCTTCCGGATTTGGTGTAGCCGGCTCTTGTGTGGCCACCTCCTGCTCACAATTGACATAAACGAACCATCTTTACAAATCAAGCATGCAAAACATGATAAATTTTACTTTGTCCATACAAATGAGATATCCCACTTAAACATACAAGTCGTCAATCAAGCTTCAGAAAAAAATACACTCCATGAAACAAAGCATGAGCTAACTCATCACGGAAGTCATTCACGAGAGGGAGGGAGCCCGGAGCCCCTCGCGCACCCAGGGAGGAGCTCGTCATCGTCGCTCTAGAGGAAGGATCTGTAGAGCCCAAGCCCCGGGAACCCCTCCGACTCTGGCGCTTGCGAGTTGAGGTCGACATCGGCATGGCACTACTTGGAAAAGGCATGCTAGTGGCGCACCAGTTTTGCCTACTAATGGCGCACTACTGGTGCACCACTAGCATCACGCCATTAGAATTAAATTCTAATGGTGCACCTCTGGTGCGCCATTAGTATCTGGTGTTCAAATGGCGCACCACCTAGTGCGCCATTAGTATAGCCCACAGTGCGCCAGTAGAATGCCTCCCAGGGGGCCATATGTACCCATGTGCTTTGGCATACTAATGGCGCACCAGTGGGTGATGCGCCATTAGTGTGATTATCACAGTGCGCCATTAGTGTCTTGTGTGGTGCGTCACTAGTATGAATATTAGGGATTTTTTTCATTTCTGATATTTTCACAAGTTACAAAATATATTATTGTACAGAATTTAGACAACAGCACACAGCAACAGCAGATTCATCAAATACAATAGAAGATTAGTCTCCGAATACAATTCATCATATTAGTCTCCGAATTCAAAAGACCGAACAAAGATAGAACATTAAAAGTCTCAAGACCGCGAGTAGCGAGTTTGTCTTCACATTACAAGTCGATATCGATCATCTAAACTACCATCACATAGAAGAGAGTTGGGGTCATCACGATGAGCATCATCGCGATGAAACTGGTCTTCATCCGGTTCCTCCAACGATCCCTCCTCTCTCTCGCCAGATAGCGGGCGTATCTAGATTCCGCCTCCGCCCTAGTGGTGTACCCTTTATAACTGTTACCGCTGAAACGGTGAACCTGTCTCCGACACTCCTCCCAGTCGTCGTAGACTCCGGGAACCTTACTCTTGTACACGACATACGACGGCATCTCTATGCACAAGCCAAACAACAGACAATACATAAGCAATATATAAATATGCAACAAAAGGATCGGAAGAGAAAAGCAAGACATTAATAGCACGATTCATGGTCCTACTAATAAATAGCATCGATTACATCTAAGTTGAACGACTGTCCAAACCAAAGAGACATACAAGTTCATTAAAGATTAATTAAAACATGAGCCAATCAATGTTTTAGAACTACACATAGCATCACTACTTTCGACTCGACTCATGGGACCGGAGCATGGATGAAGCCGCCGTCTGTCGTGATTGTCATGAAATCGCGGGCGTTGTCAGCCTGCATTTGTAGCGTTGTGTCTATCTCATTGTTAGACGGTTGATATCTGAGGTAGAACTGCCCCGAGGTATGAAGGACATCTTGATGGATGATGTCCGCAAACTCCGACTGGATGCGAAAGAATTCTTGTCTGATGTCCGCGTCCTGGATTGCCGACAAGCTCGCGGCCCAATCTTTGAGATTATCTGGTAGCAGAAGGTGATGATGGTCCCGTACGATCGGGCGCATGTGATGGAGGGCGTAGTAGGCATCCTTCTGACCGCCAGGCGGCTGCTTGACGCAGCAGAACTTAGTATTGTGGGCGAACACGTGCCTGTCGTACCTATGAACTGGCCTGGTGAAGGTGCCTCCAGATTTGGCCTAGTCGGGGAGAACATCATCAAGAACTTTCTTGATATTTGTGTAGTCTATCTTGGAGTCATGGTTCGGGTCGAAATACGTGGCCATGGAATATTTCGGGCTTAAGAGGATGAGTGTGCAATGTGTGTCACTGCACAGAACACGGAATGTTAGAAAAAAGAAAGAACGATCGAAATCTAAGAAATCATTTGTTTCGGGGCGGTTAAGGGATGACTTACTCGGGAAAGTAAGACACGAGGAAGTTATCCTTATCTGGGTTTGCCAGAATGACGCCTTCGAGGTGTGAACTCGCGACTTGGCGGTCCCCAGTGCTGCCCAAGAGCTTGGCACGCATGTAGAAGGGGTCGACTATCATGATGTCCGGGGTCTTGTCTCTAATGATCCGCATCTCCATACTCAACGAAAACAGCTGAACGAAGGTGTAGTGCAACGGATGAAGGTTAAACATAGCAAAGATGTCATCAAACCGCAGGACGATCGTACCCCCGATGGTGCCATCCACAAAGCCCTTGCCCTCTGGCACCTTGGCCACGAAAACCGGGTATGCCACAACATTCTCTCTGAGACGCCGCTTCTCCAAAGAAAGAACACTGTCATGCAGACTCCGCATAGCACCGGTTGCAGCATTGAGCATATTTGTCGGTAGCATCACCCTACCCACCACATGCACCCTCCTCGAGATATCCTTAGGTGAAGGTGGCCCGTCCTGAGCACAGATCATACTCGGTGCCGGCTGGCTCGCACCCTTGTCACTCTTTCTTTTCCGTCCCTTCTGCTTCTGTTGTAATGGGACCGAGTTCTGCTCACAGACCGCCTTCTTGAGTGTGTTGGGGCTGATAATATTTGGCACCTCGGCTATCTGAGGCTCGGTGAAGTCGGCAGCTGGAGGTGTCTCCTGAGAACTGAACGCCAGACGACGCCTGTTGCAACTAGGTTTCTCCGACGTACCAGCTAGACCGCGGTCGTCTTGGTTGGGTTCTTGAGAAAGAGGCCCGCAGAATTCGTCATCGTACCCATGTTCGGCAAAGTACTTATCGACGTTGCTAAATGTACGGCCGTCGTCGTTGTCGTCGTCATTAAGATCCTGTGCCATATGCATGTTCGGATCCTGTGCCATAGGGATGTCCGACATGTCCGGTAGCATTGCGGCGGTCTTGCCATGGCTTGGCGCCGGCACGACTGGCGGTGTTGTCTTTGGGGTGGTGTCCCCCGCCCCCAAACGGATCTGGCTCTTCGGCCAAAGCAGGGGCCAGCTTAGGCGGGCGCTAAGGGTCATCAGATCATCTTCGTCGGCCCCGGCGGGTTGAATCGGAAGTAACAACTCGTCGCAGCCTGGCAGCACCCGAACCAGTTGAACCCTATACGCGGTGGGTGGCATCGGTTTACCGTGGAACACGGGGTTGCCCGGTTGAACGATTTTGCCCTTGGCGACATCGACCAACTCGTCGTTCACGAAGTGTAGGAGAGTGCACGGAACGTCGGCGACGCCCTGCGAAAACATGTAGGGCGTTAGGGATGCCCAGTCAAAGGCAAGGAGATGAAGTCCTCAGCCGAGAGGCTTAATTAGTTACCGTGATGATGGCGTCGAGCTCGGCTAATGTCGAGGCACCGCCAATGGCGGGCGTGCAACTGACGAAGGGGCCGCTTGCTGGCGAGGTGCCGGCCGACATACACCCGGGTGCATTAAGCTCCAATGCCGGCGTCGGAGACACCAATACCGCCGCCGCCGGAGACACCAATACCGCCGCCGCCGGAGACACCAATGGCGCCGCCTGCGCGTTGTGCGAGTTGCTGGCCGTGAAGCTGGGAATCGGGGGCGGCCCCTGTTGGCCACCCGCAATCCACATTGTTATCCCATGAATCAAGGTAGGCATAATGCCGGTGAGCGTCAATCCCAGTTGTTGTTGCACTTGCTCTTGAACAATCTCCGGAATCCGCGCCACTTGCGCCTTGAGTGCTTCAACCTCGCGCGACTGGCTTTCCGAGCTGGTCTTTTTCTCCTTTCGCCCACCAGCGGTATAGTATGACGACCATTTTGTGGACAAGCCTTTGCCGGCCACACGACCAGCTGACGACGGCTTAGTGAGCTTGTCCTTGTTTTTCATTACGTTCAACGCCCTATTTAGAGTGTTGTCCCAAGCAAGGGTGCTCTGAGACGACCCCGCGCTACTGCTTTCAGTCTCCTTCGCCAGAACAATCTCAAGTGCCCTGGTCTTCGGATCCGTGGTAAGCTCCTTTGTTATTGAGTCCTCCTTGTACCGGTCCCTGACATAGTTCCTGGTCTGCTTGTCACTGCTGTATTTCTCGAAGCCGGGCGGTAGGCCTTGCTCGGCACGCTCCGCGTCCTCCTTGTCCCATATAGGCTCCGCCACTCTGTAACCGCCGGGACCGAGTTTGTGTTCCCCTAAGTTCAACTCCCGCATTTCTTTCCCCCACTGACTTGATTCGGAGGTTGTGGGGCTCTCACACTTGATCTTGAACTCCTTGTAGTCCTCTTCGCTGATCGAAGGATTTTTCGCCTTGATCTTCTCATAACTATCACCTTTCTCAATCATTCTCTTCACCGCGCTTTTCCAAGTAGACAGGGTCGTGCTCATCCTCGTGAGGGCGGCACTGTTCACTTTATTCCCTGAGAGGCGTGTGTTTTCAAATTCAGCGGGGAACTTGTATCGTTCGTGCAGCTTGGTGAAGAGGAGGTTGCGCAAATTCCCTCGGTCCTTATGCCTAAGGTTCTCGGTGTTGATCGAGACGGTGCTCCGGAGAATGCACCCGAGCTGAACCGAGTACCCCTTGACTATATGTTTGGGCTCCATTGGATTCTTGTCGGCGTCCACTTGAGTAAATTCCTCCTTGACGGTGCGGAGCGCGTTCGGGCCGGTCCTTCCGTTGCTTCTTCGGTTGGCTGCCATCTGTGCGTGCGCGGCCATCATCAGTGGTGGCAACCTCGGCGGCACCATCATTGGTGTCATCCCCAACGCCACTAGGGGTTGTGTAGTCAGGATCGGTGTCTTCCGCGGCGTCCTCATATAGGTGAGGTTGTTCCTCCATCTCCTGGGACAGCTCCCAGAATTGCTTGCCGCCCGAACCGCCGGCCTCATCATTGTGGGCCATGTTTCGCTCTAAATAGGAAAAAAGTTTGGTCAAAAAGTTGGTTATTATCAAGGAACAAGATCTCTAAGTTGGTTATTGTCAAGGCTTCAAGGGTGACAGCATAATGGCTCAGTGTTATTTAAGGGTTGGTTTGTGAGGAATTATCATGGTCTCATCATTTAGGGTTTGTCGACGCCGAGGTATCCTAAAAGCTAAGCTTTTATCATTTAGGGTTTGTCAACGCCGAGGCACCCTAAAAGCCTAAGCTTTCATCATTTAGGTTTTTATCGACACCGAGGCACCCTAAAAGCCAAGGTTTAATCATTTAGGGTTTGTCGACGCTAAGGCACCCTAAAAGCCTAAGCTTTCATCATTTAGGGCCGGGGTATATTAGTACTTAATCAAGTAGCAGATGGTCTAACTAAGGGTTTTGGAGTCAAGGAACATAATTTAGCTTGTAACAAAAGATGGGAATGATATCTATCTATCACCAATCTTGACTCGGAGTGTTGGGCTGAGCATAACAGGGTGATAATGAAGCATTAGTAGATTGCATCTTACATGTCCAGCTCTACTTTCTCGTGGCATTTTATCCCACTGATTGGATATATATTGCATGTACACAGAATATCTCAGATAGAGGAATACAGCTAGTTGCCAATAATTGTCAAGGAACAATTTTGGAAATCTACAGATTAACTACTAAGATACCCCGGCCCATGCATTAGTCGCAAGTACCCCATATGCCCTATTTTTAGAAAGTCATGCTAAAATTCATGGAAAATTTCAGCATGACCTTTGCCGAAAATAGGACATATGGAGTACCCGAATTTGCCGGAACGGAAGTTAATCGACATTCCGGCAAACTCAAGGGCCTCTCGGGGTACCTGCAAAATCATTGAGCAGGAAGCCCCCAACAGCACCCGAAGTATATGTAACAAAAAACATGTGACAAAACTTGCACACCCCTCTCCGCTTAACGAGGCAGGGAAGCAGTGCCAGGACAGCAACCAAACACTGTCCAGGCACAGTTTAGGGAGGCTCCAAGCCAGACATGATTCAGTGTGGACACTATCCAAACAGACCCTAAATGACTGGGGATACTTGTAAAAACTTGGTTTAGCTCCTTTCACACATAGATAAGCAGTTGGGAAAAAGACACAATTTCCTGCAAGAACTTGAAAAAGAAACTATGCCATATGTACTTCAAGACTTCAAGTATATAGCCATAAAAAATAGTTCATGGATGTATGAGCCATGGATCGTGCTGTTTGTGAAAAGAGTAAACCCATAGGGGGCAACTTACCTGTTATTTCAGGCTAATTGTATTAAAATTTGAAGCAACTACAATGAGACATGTAAAAAAGGTGCTATCTCTCTCTTATGCTATCTCTCTCTTGCAAAAAAGTGCAGTTCCTTTAAAGTTTCAAATTTGCACTTGCATTGCATTTAAACATGTGAAACGCCCTCGATGCGGCTATATCTCCTACGTGTCGAAGCACGGCTTAGAGGCATAACCGCATTGAAAGCAGTGTCGCAAGTAAGGTAATCTTCACAACAACCCATGTAAATAGATAAAAGGGGAAAGATACATAGTTGGCTTACACTCGCCACGTCACACAAATACATGAATAACATTACATTCATCCAATACACTCATGGTCCGACTACGGTACGAAAATAAAGATCAACCCCCACATGCGACACGGTCCCCGATCGCCCCAACTGGGCACCACTACTGATCATCTGGGAAAGACACATAGTAACGACGAGAGTCTTCATCGAACTCCCACTTGAGCTCAAGCGCATCATCTGGAGCGGTATCATCGGTCCCTGCATCTGGTTTTGTAAGTAATCTGTGCTTCACGGGGACACAGCAATCTCGCACCCTCGCGATCAAGAATATTTAAGTTTATAGGTAAGGCAAGGTATGATGTGGAGCTGCAGCAAGTGACTAGCATATATGGTGGCTAACATACGCAAAAGAGAGCGAGAAGAGAATGCAAAAGCACGGTCGAACAACTATGATCAAGAAGTGATCCTAGAACAACCTACGTCAAGCATTACTCCAACACCGTGTTCACTTCCCGGACTCCGCCAAGAAGAGACCATCACGGTTACACACACGGTTACACAACCGGACATTAACAAATTCACATCCGCCCATAACCGCGGGCACGGCTTTCGAAAGTTCAAATCCCTGCAGGGGAGTCCCAACTTAGCCCATCACAAGCTCTCACGGTCAACGAAGGATATTCCTTCTCCCGAGACATTCCGATCAGACTCGGCATCCCGGTTACAAGACATCCTCGACAATGGTAAAACAAGTGCAGCCAGACCACCCATTTTGCCGACAAATCCTGATAGGAGCTGCACATATCTCGTTCTCAGGGCACACCGGATAAGCTAAGTGTACGGGAGTCAACGTAACCCAAGTTGCCAAGGGACGGCCCCGCATGATGCTCTGGGTTGGACCAACACTTAGAGAAGCACTGGCCCGGGGGTTTAAAACAAAGATGACCCTTGAGTCCGCGAAACCTAAGGGGAAAAAAGGCTAGGTGACGAATGGTAAAACCAAGGTCGGGCCTTGCTGGAGGAGTTTTATTCAAGGCGAACTATCAAGGGGTTCCCATTATAACCCAACCGTGTAAGGAACGCAAAATCCGGGAACATAACACCGATATGATGGAAACTAGGGCGGCAAGAGTGAAACAAAACACTAGGCAAAAGGCCGAGCCTTCCACCCTTTACCAAGTATATAGGTGCATTAAGATAAACAAGATAATATTGTGATATCCCAATAATAAACAATGTTCCAACAAGGAACGATCTCCAAACTTCACCTGCAACTAGCAACGCTATAAGAGGGGCTGAGCAAAGCGGTAACATAGCCAATCAACGGTTTGCTAGGACATGGTGGGTTAGAGGTTTGACATGGCAATTTGGGAGGCATGATAAGCAAGTGGTAGGTATCGTAGCATAGGCATAGCAAAAGAGCGAGCAGCTAGCAAGCAAAGATAGAAGTGACTTCGAGGGTATGGTCATCTTGCCTGCAAAGTTGTCAGAGTTGACTTGATCCTCGTAAGCGAACTCAACGGGCTCCTCGTTCACGAACTCTTCTCCTGGCTCTAAACAAACAAGAACAACAAGCAAACGAAACACAATCAACCACGTGCAATGCTCAAACAACATAATGCAAACATGGTATGATATGCGGGATGTGGTATGCGATGCATATGCAAGATTTGACAAGGAATGATTGAACCTGGCCTCAACGTGGAAATCCAAGAGTGCCACTGGAAAGGTGAGGTGATTTCAGTTGAAGTCGATATAAAGATCACCAGAATCGGATGCACAGTTTGGAAAAGGCAAGCAAAACAAATATGGTACCGGTCTGCGATAATCAGCAAGTGACCAACTAAATGCATCAAGGTAAATATGCTACAACACTCAAACATGACAACAAAATACATGGCAGGGATCCACTCATGATGGTTGACAAAATATGAACACTGAGCTACGGCTAATTCATCCATTAACAGGTTCAAACAAGCATGGCAAAACTGCAAATGATAATAGGTTTCAGACTTAACAAAAGTCCCTTAGTGACCTTGGCAAAGCAAGGCATGGGATGAAGCTACTCAAAGCACTTAACAAAAGTCCCGTGGTGACCTTGAGCCAAAATGGATCATAAAATACAATTGCAAGCATGTGAACATGGCAAAAACATAAACAGATTCCAGACTTAATGAAAAACTGTAGTATGCAAATCAGTTAACGAGTAGGCATGTTTACGAGCTCGATGCACTCACTACAGAGCATGGCATGACAAACTAAGCATACAACCATGAGGAAGACATTGCATAGAAGCTAGACATGGCAAGAACAACAACATAGCATGCACGGATCAACAGCAACATCCTCGACAAAATCGCTAAACATGTCAACAATCTGCCAGGATTCACTTTATAGCAAAAGTAGAGCTCGATTGACTCAAGATAGGCTGCTCCATAAATGCAAACAAAGACCTGGATGGATAGAGCACCACAATATTAACAAATCATCCTTACTGATCATCCTCAAAAGAGGCACGGATCGCTAGGAAACAACATGAACATATGGCATAACGACAAAAACAGAACACGGACTTTGTGAAATTCTAAGTCCCTGAAATCAGCATTACCAATTACGCTGCTTTGCAAGCTTGTGCTAGTCACCACAAATATCACAAAAATACATGGAAAGCACATCTGTATAGATGGCATGGCATATAAGAAAACACATGTAGAGCTCAGGATCATAGCATGCACACATTAATCATGGCAAAAATGACAAAAGTCTATTTGCTGAAACAGAACTGACAAATTCATCACATAGCCCTCTTCCAACAGCATTTCGGGCATCAAGATGAGCTCAAATGAAAATGATGCAGTAAGATCAAATGATGTACTCGTCGAGACGAACATTTTGATATGCTACACACGCGAATCGGAGCTACGGATGCAGAGTTACGACATGTCAAAGAATGCAAATTAACTAGGGTTGTCGGGGAAGAAGTCAACCGATCCAGATCTGGAGTTACTGTAGCTGACGAACGCACGCGAACTGAGGCGGGTTCATGCTCGCCGGAGTTGGGACGGGGCTCGCTGGAGTTGCTCTCACCGGAGCACGGGACAGCGGGCGCGGCGTCAGGGAGGCAGGGGCGGCGCGGCCGCGGGCCGTGAGGAGGACGGCGCGACCGGGCGCCAGCGTTGAGGCAGCAGCGAGGTGGCGAGGAGGAGCACGGCGGAGCTCCGGTGGAGGTCGGAGATGGCGGGCGGCGGCGGCGGTGCCGGGCGGCGACCGTACGGGAGGAGGACAGCGGCGGAGTCGCGGGCGAAGGCACGGGGCGCGCGGGCTCACGGGGGCCCTCCCTGGACCGGGCGGGCCGGCGCGGCGGGGAGCCCTGGCGGGACACGTGGCGGCCCCCGGTTGGCCGTGCGCGGCGGCGCGGGTCGTTTCCGGCGGGAGCGGACACGTCCGGTGGCGGAGGAGACGAAAATTTAGGGTTAGGGTGGTTTTGGATCCAGAATTTTCAGGGAAGAGACCATTTTATAGGTAGGAGGAGCTAGGAGGCTCCAAATTGAGCATGGTTTTCGGCCATGTGATCGTGATCGAACGCTCTAGGTGATGGAGAGGGTTTTGGTGGGTTTTGGGCCAAATTGCAAGGGTGTTGGGCTGCAACACAAACAAGGCCTTCTCGGTCCCTCGGTTAACCGTTGGAGTATCAAACAAAGTCCAAATGGTATGAAACTTGACAGGTGGTCTACCGGTAGTAAACCTAGGCTGCATGGCAAGTCTCGGTCCAATCTGGAAATGTTTAACCCCCACGCATGAAAAGAGGTAGAAAGGGGCACCGGAGGAGATAGGAGCGCCGGAATGCAAAACGGACAACGGGGAAAATGCTCGGATGCATGAGACGAACACGTATGCAAATGCAATGCACATGATGACATGATATGAGATGCAAGACAAAGACAACAACACACGGAGACAAAAACCTGACAACGAGAAAAAGAAATAACTTAGTGCCGGAAACGGCAAGAGTTGGGATACATATAAGGTAAATTACATCCGGGGTGTTACAACACTCCATCACTACGAAAGGATCTCGTCCCGAGATCTAGGACTGGAAAAACACCGGGTACTCAGAACGGAGGTGATCCTCGCGTTCCCAGGTGGCTTCACAGTCAGAATGATGTGACCACTTGACTTTGAGGAATTTGATTGACTTATTGCGAGTCTTGCGCTCAGTTTCTTCAAGAATAGCAACTGGGTGCTCACGATAAGAAAGTTCTTCTTGGAGATCAATGTCTTCGAAGTTGACAGTGTGGTCAGGGGTCTTGAAGCACTTGCGGAGCTGAGAGACATGGAACACGTCGTGCATGTTTGCAAAGTTGGAGGGAAGCTCGAGTTGATAGGCGAGATCGCCTCTCTTGCTGACGATCTTGAAAGGACCCACGTATCTAGGGGCAAGCTTCCCTTTGATACCGAAGCGACGAGTACCTTTCATTGGAGAGACGCGGAGGTAAACATGATCTCCGATCTCGAAAGCCAAATCACGATGCTTACTATCGTAGTAGCTCTTCTGGCGCGATTGCACAGCTTTGAGGTTATCACGAATGACTTTACACATCTCTTCTGCCTCTGTCATCAAGTCATTTCCAAGAAGTTGACGCTCACCGGTCTCTGACCAGTTAAGAGGAGTACGGCACTTCTTGCCATAGAGAATTTCAAATGGGGCCTTGCCCGAACTCGCTTGGAAGCTGTTGTTGTAGGAGAACTCGGCATATGGAAGACAATCTTCCCACTTCATACTGAAAGAGATAACGCAAGCCCTGAGCATATCTTCGAGAATTTGATTGACATGCTCGACTTGGCCGCTAGTTTGAGGATGAAAAGTTGTGCTGAAACGGATGTTGGTGCCCATGGCCTTCTGAAAAGAATCCCAAAACTTCAAGGTGAAGATGCTGCCACAATCTGAAGAAATCAACTGCGGAATGCCGTGCAGAGAGACAATCCGAGAGGTATAAAGCTCTGCCAATTGAGCTGCTGTGATAGACTCTTTGATAGGCAGAAAGTGAGCCACTTTAGTGAGTTTGTCAATGACAACGAATATAGCATCATTGCCACGTTTGGACTTTGGAAAACCCGTCACGAAGTCCATCTCAATGTGGTCAAACTTCCATTCTGGAATGGCAAGAGGTTGAAGGAGACCAGCTGGTCGTTGGTGTTCTGCCTTCACTCTTCTGCAAACATCACATTCATTCACGAACTGAGCAACCTCGCGCTTCATTCGAGTCCACCAATACGCCTGCTTGAGGTCCTGGTACATCTTTGTACTTCCAGGGTGGATAGAGAGGAGTGAATTGTGAGCCTCGTTCATAATGACTTTACGAAGGTCACCTTTAGGCACAACAATGCAATCCTCGAAGAAGAGAGTATCCTTGTCATCAAGGCGATAGCACTTGTACATGGATTGACTCTTGGCAATCCCAATCTTCACCTTCTTCACCATAGCATCAAGTAGTTGAGCCTCGTGAATCTGATCTTCCAAAGTAGGAGAGACTTGAAGGTTGGTGAGGAAACCTTGAAGAACAACTTGCAGATTGAGTTTCCAGAAAGATTCACAAAGCTCGGGTTGGTAAGGCTTGAGAATCAAACTATTGCAGTAAGCCTTCCTGCTCAATGCGTCAGCAATTACATTGGCCTTGCCTGGAGTATATTCGATACTCGGATTATACTCTTGAATCATTTCGACCCAACGAGTCTGCCTGAGGTTGAGATTAGGCTGAGTGAAGATGTACTTGAGACTCTTGTGGTCAGTGAAGATGTCCACTTTTCTTCCCAATAAGAGATGTCTCCAAGTCAAAAGAGCATGCACAACTGCCGCCAACTCGAGGCCATGAGTGGGGTAGTTCTTTTCATTGGGCTTCAACTGGCGAGAAGTATAGGCCACAACTTTCTTCTCTTGCATCAACACTGCACCAAGACCTTGAAGAGAGGCATCACAGAAGACCTCGAACGGTTTGGATTCATTAGGAGGAGTCAGAACTGGAGCGGTGACTAATTTCTCTTTCAAGGTGTTGAAAGCGATGTCACATTCAGGAGACCAAACGTACTTGACGTGCTTCTGGAGAAGGTTGGAAAGCGGCTTTGTGATCTTTGAGAAGTTCTCAACGAACCCTCAACAATAGCTTGCGAGACCAAGGAAGCTGCGGAGTTGCTTCATGTTCTGAGGTGGTTCCCAATTCACAATTGCAGACACCTTCTTAGGATTCACCGCTATGCCCTTGGCAGAGATGATATGCCCAAGATAGAAAACCTCATCGAGCCAAAACTCGCACTTTGACAACTTGGCATAGAACTGATGTTCTCTGAGCTTATCCAGTACCAAACGTAAGTGCTTGGCATGATCTTCCTTGTTCTTGGAAAAGACCAAAATGTCATCGAGGTAGACCAAGACGAAGTCATTTGTGTAGGGGTTGAAGATGAAGTTCCTCATGCGAGAGAAAGTCGGCGGAGTGTTGACGAGGCCAAAAGACATGACAGTGTATTCATGTGAACCATAGCTTGTTCTGAAAGCTGTCTTGGGGATATCTTGCTCACAAATTCGGATCTGGTGATAGCCCATACGGAGATCAAGCTTGGAGAATACTTGAGCACCTTTGAGTTGTTCAAACAGCTCGTTGATGTTGGGAAGTGGGTACTTGTTCTTTATTGTCTTCTTGTTCAATGGACGGTAGTGAACAGAAAGTCGGTCTGTTCCATCCTTCTTCTTCACAAAAAGAACTCCACAACCCCACGGAGAAGAACTAGGTCGGATGAGACCCATACGCTCTTATTCATCGAGTTGTTTCTTCAGCTCCTTCAACTGTTTAGGTCCCAGCTTGTAAGGACGTTTGCAAACAGGTTCCGTGCCAGGCTCAAGATCGATGACAAATTCAACTTGCCGGTGCGGAGGCATCCCTGGAAGCTCTTCTAGAAAGACGTCTTGATATTCGCAAACGACTGGAATTTGAGAGATAGCATCCAGTTCATCCTTCTCATTGAGAGAAAACAGCCGGATGGTATCATCATTAGCGGCAAAGACAATTACATCCTCAGATGAATGAGTCAATTGAATCTGCCTGGCAGCATAATCAAGCTGAGCCTTGTGCTTATAAAGCCAATCCATACCAAGAATAAGATCAATATCCGAGTTACCAAGGACCATTGGAGAAGCCAGAAACTTGAAGTCACCCATCATGATAGAAACATCCGGGACTATTGAAGTAGCTCTCATAGACTTAGCCGGAGAAACCACTACCATAGGTTTACCCAACATTTGCGAAACGAAGTCATGCTTGGAAACAAATGATATTGACAAGAAACAATGCGATGCACCAGTGTCAAAAAGAACTTTTGCAGGAGTAGAGTTAACTGGAAAGTTACCCATGAAGTTACCCATGATGACATCTGACGAGTACTCTGCCTGAGCTACATTCATCAAGTTGACCTTGGCGTGCTTGGGGTTATGCTTGACCACAGTTGTACTTGCCGATCTCATAGGAGGAGGAGGAGGGAGACGCCTCTGATTCAAGCATTTGTTGGCATAGTGACCCTTCTGTTGGCACTTGTTGCACGTGACCTCTGAAAGCGGACAGTGATACGGAGCACTTGATCTTCGAGCTTGAGACGAAATCTTGTTCTGAAAGCTAGGGTTGGGTGGGTGGGAAGATCCACTACCACCTTTGCTCTTTGCTGATAAGGCTGACGGAACGGAGGAGGAGGAAGCCAATACTGCTGCTTAGCCACTTGAGTTGAGGAAGAAGGAGTTGCATCTCTGACTCGCTTCTTGGAAGCATCGCACTTCAGTTGAGCAGTCTCTTGCTTCATTGCCATGTTGTAAAACTCATCGTACCTCTTGGGCTCAAAAGGACGAGAGCTAGTGGATTTCTTCTCTGAGACCACCCCTGAACTGGTATATCATGCTCTTCTCGTCAGGGACGTCTTGCTTAGCAAAGGGCGAGCTTCTGAAACATTGTTGTACTGGTAAACAGACATAGTGCCTTGCTTCAGGTTGCGGAATTCCTCACGCTTGCTTCAACCACACTCTGAGGAATATGATGAGCTTTGAAGTCTTGACGGAATTCATCCCAGGTAATCACACGGCCTCCTCTGGAATCTTTGTACTGCTGAAACCATTCTGCAGCTTGGTCTTTGAGTTGGAAGGATGCGAACTTGACAAAGTCCTCAGGCCTGACGTTACTGCACTCGAAATGCTTGCATATGTCCACGAGCCAATCATCAGCGTCTGTTGCCTCAACACAATTGCTGAAGGTCTTTGGCTGGTTAGCAAGGAACTGGTTGAGTGTAGCAAACTGATTCTGATTGTTGCCATGGCCCTGGTTCCCTTGGTTGCGCTCTTGAAGCGCTCTTGAAGAAGTTGCATGATCAGCTGCGTGTTTGCATTAGTAGTGGCCATCACAGCTTGCCATGCCTCCGGAGGTGGAGGTGGTGGTGGCGGATCAGGATTCGGAGTCATGCGCGTTGGAGGAGCCATCCTGAAGAGGTTGACATCTGTTAGCACATTGACAGACAAATATTGAAGCTGAATCAAACGGGTCGAAATTGCAACATATAGTCTTCTCATCCGAACCAAATGAACGAATGCATTCCAATCGAAATGGTCACATATCCATAAATTAATAAGCCACTTAGAATTTTGGTAGAAGAAAAACAACAAGGTATGGACAAGAACGAATACTTGGTGAGGATTACCCAATCCCGAACCAAATATACGCGGAGAAGAACTAGAGCTACAAGAATTCCCACCTATGAAACTCCCGAACCTTTCCGGTTATGCAATCAGGTGTTGGGGATACAGGGAAGCATAATATCTCACCCAAATCTAGCAAATCCTACATCCAGCTGTATCCATCCTTCAACACATAACCGAGAAAAACTTCGGAAATCATCTACCTCAACCTTCAAAAAGCATCCGTTATATGAGTTATGGCAATACTCCCGAACTCCCACCCTAGTACTGGGTGGCATCGAGGTTATCTCACCAACAACTGCATAAAAGAGATTTTCGATGTCGGTGAAACTCAGGTATTCCAGAATCTCAACGATAAAATTGTGACGACAACACCTCGGAGCTCAACTCCCCGGGACAATGCCACAACCCCTAAATGACAGGAGGCACCAAGAAAAATGTTCTCGTCACAAATCGATCGGAACGATTACAAGATACCCGCGTGATCCTAAAAAAAATTTAGTGAAATTTGAGAAGAGAAGAGTCAAAACTCTACGTTAGGATGCCTTACCAGAGCGATGAAGGGACAGGGGAGTAAAAAGAATTCCTAACTCTCCAATATATATAATCCTAAATGACTCAAAGCATTTTTCTAGACTCTACAACACCAATGATTCGATCAAGCAGGGGGCTCCTAAGGTCGGGGAAGGCTCTGATACCAACTTGCAACGCCCTCAATGCGGCTATATCTCCTATGTGTCGAAGCACGACTTAGAGGCATAACCGCATTGAAAGCAGTGTCGCAAGTAAGGTAATCTTCACAACAACCCATGTAAATAGATAAAAGGGGAAAAGATACATAGTTGGCTTACACTCGCCACGTCACACAAATACATGAATAACATTACAATCATCCAATACACTCATGGCCCGACTACGGTACCAAAATAAAGATCAACCCCCACATGCGACACGATCGCCCCAACTGGGCACCACTACTGATCATCTGGGAAAGACACATAGTAACGACGAGAGTCTTCATCAAACTCCCACTTGAGCTCAAGCGCATCATCTGGAGCGGTATCATCGGTCCCTGCATCTGGTTTTGGAAGTAACCTGTGAGTCACGGGGACTCAGCAATCTCGCACCCTCGCGATCAAGACTATTTAAGCTTATAGGTAAGGCAAGGTATGATGTGGAGCTGCAGCAAGCGACTAGCATATATGGTGGCTAACATACGCAAAAGAGAGCGAGAAGAGAAGGCAAAAGCACGGTCGAACAACTATGATCAAGAAGTGATCCTAGAACAACCTACGTCAAGCATTACTCCAACACCGTGTTCACTTCCCGGACTCCGCCGAGAAGAGACCATCACGGTTACACACGCAGTTGATTCATTTTAATTAAGTTAAGTTTCATGTTATCTACAACCGGACACGGCTTTCGAAAGTTCAAATCCCTGTAGGGGAGTCCCAACTTAGCCCACCACAAGCTCTCACGGTCAACGAAGGATATTCCTTCTCCCGAGACATTCCGATCAGACCCGGCATCCCGGTTAGAAGACATCCTCGACAATGGTAAAACAAGTCCAGCAAGACCACCTGCTGTGCCGACAAATCCCGATAGGAGCTGCACATATCTCGTTCTCAGGGCACACCGGATAAGCTTAGCGTACGGGAGCCAACGTAACCCAAGTTGCCAAGGGACGGCCCCGCATGGTGCTCTGGGTTGGACCAACACTTAGAGAAGCACTAGCCCAGGGGTTTAAAACAAAGATGACCCTTGAGTCCGTGAAACCCAAGGGAAAAAAAGGCTAGGTGGCGAATGGTAAAACCAAGGTCAGGCCTTGCTGGACAAGTTTTATTCAAGGCGAACTGCCAAGGCGTTCCCATTATAACCCAACCGCATAAGGAACGCAAAATCCGGGAACATAACACCGATATGATGGAAACTAGGGCGGCAAGAGTGGAACAAAACACTAGGCAAAAGGCCGAGCCTTCCACATTTTACCAAGTATATAGGTGCATTAAGATAAACAAGATAATATTGTGATATCCCAATAATAAACAATGTTCCAACAAGGAACGATCTCCAAACTTCACCTGCAACTAGCAACGCTATAAGAGGTGCTGAGCAAAGCGGTAACATAGCCAATCAACGGTTTGCTAGGACATGGTGGGTTAGATGTTTGACATGGCAATTTGGGAGGCATGATAAGCAAGTGGTAGGTATCGTAGCATAGGCATAGCAAAAGAGCGAGCATCTAGCAAGCAAAGATAGAAGTGATTTTGAGGGTATGGTCATCTTGCCTGCAAAGTTGTCAGAGTTGACTTGATCCTCATAAGCGAACTCAACGGGCTCCTCATTCACGAACTCGTCTCCCGGCTCTACCCAAACAAGAACAACAAGCAAACGGAACACAATCAACCACGTGCAATGCTCAAACAACATGATGCAAACATGGTATGATATGCGGGATGCGGTATGCGATGCATATGCAAGATTTGACAAGGAATGATTGAACCTGGCCTCAACTTAGAAATCCAAGAGTGCCACTAGAAAGGTGAGGTGATTTCGGTTGAAGTCGATATAAAGATCACTGGAATCGGATGCATGGTTTGGAAAAGGCAAGCAAAACAAATATGGTACCAGTCTGCGATAATCAGCAAGTGACAAACTAAATGCATCAAGGTAAATATGCTACAACACTCAAACATGACAAAAAAATACATGGCAGGGATCCACTCATGATGGTTGACAAAAGGTGAACACTGAGCAACGGCTAATTCATCCATTAACAGGTTCAAACAAGCATGGCAAAACGGCAAATGATAACAGGTTTCAGACTTTGTGAAATTAACACAAGTCTGGAATTTATCATCAGGAAGCACACTTAATAGCATTAAAACTACATGCTATAGGAACTTAACATGGCAAAGCAAGGCATGGCATGAAGCTACTAAAAGTACTTAACAAAAGTCCCTTAGTGACCTTGAGCCAAAAGGGATCAGAAAATACAATTGCAAGCATGTGAACATGGCATAAACATAAACAGATTCCAGACTTAGTGAAAAACTGGAGCATGCAAATCAGTTAACGAGTAGGCATGTTTTAGAGCTCGATGCACTCACTACAGAGCATGGCATGACAAACTAAGCATACACCCATGAATAAGACATGGCATAGAATCTAGAAATGGCAAGAACAACAACATAGCATGCACGGATCAATAGCAACATCCTCGGCAAAATCTCTAAACATGTCAACAATCTGCCAGGATTCACTTTATAACAAAAGTAGAGCTCGATTTACTCAAGCTAGGCTGCTCCATAAATGCAAACAAAGACATGGATGGATAGAGCACCACAATGTTAACAAATCATCCTTACTGATCATCCTCAAAAGGACTTAGTGAAATTCTAAGTCCCTGAAATCAGCATTACCGATTACGCTACTTTGCAAGCTTGTGCTAGTCACCACAAATATCACAAAAATACATGGCAAGCACCTCTGTAAAGATGGTATGGCATATAACAAAACACATGTAGAGCTCAGGATCATAGCATGCACACATTAATCATGGGAAAAATGACAAAAGTCTATTTGCTGAAACAGATCTGACAAATTCATCACATAGCCCTCTTCCAACAGCATTTCGGGCATCAAGATGAGCTCAAATGAAAATGATGCAGTAAGATAAATAATGTACTCGTTGAGACGGACATTTTGATATGCTACACGCACAAATCGGAGCTACGGATGCAGAGTTACGACATGTCAAAGAATGCAAATTAGCTAGGGTTTTCGGGGAAGAAGTCAACCGATCCAGATCTGGAGTTACTATAGCTGACGAACGCATGCGAACCGAGGCGGGTTCGTGCTCGCCGTAGTCCGGCCGGGGCTCGCCGGAGTTGCTCTCGCCAGAGCACGGGACGGCGGGCGCGGCGTCGGGGAGGCAGGGGCGGCGCGGCCGCGGGCGGTGAGGAGGACAGGCGACCGGGCGGCGCCAGCGTTGAGGCGGCGGCGAGGTGGCGAGGAGGAGCACAGCGGAGCTCCGGTGGAGGTCAGAGATGGCGGGCGACGGCGGCGGTGCTGGGCGGCGACCGGACAGGAGGAGGACGGCGGCGGAGTCGCGGGCGAAGGCGCGGGGCGCGCGGGCTCACGGGGGCCCTCCCTGGGCCGGACGGGCCGGCGCGGCAGGGAGCCCCGGCGGGACACGTGGTGGCCCCCGGTTGGCCGGGCGCGGCGGTGCGGGGCGTGTCCGGCGGCGGAGGAGACGAAAATTTAGGGTTAGGGTGGTTTTGGATCCGGAATTTTCGGGGAAGAGACCATTTTATAGGTAGGAGGAGCTAGGAGGCTCCAAATTTAGCATGGTTTTCGGCCACGTGGTCGTGATCGAACGCTCTAGGTGATGGAGAAGGTTTTGGTGGGTTTTGGACCAAATTGGAAGGGTGTTGGGCTGCAACACAAACGAGGCCTTCTCGGTCCCTCGGTTAACCGTTGGAGTATCAAACGAAGTCCAAATGGTACGAAACTTGACAGGCGGTCTACCGGTAGTAAACCAAGGCCGCATGGCAAGTCTCAGTCCAATCCGGAAATGTTTAACGCCCACCCATGAAAAAAGGTAGAAAGGGGCACCGGAGGAGATAGGAACGCCGGAATGCAAAACGGACAACGGGGAAAATGCTCGGATGCATGAGACGAACACATATGCAAATGCAATGCACATGATGACATGATATGAGATGCAAGTCAAAGACAACAACACATGGAGACAAAAACCCGACAACGAGAAAAAGAAATAACTTAGCGCCAGAAATGGCAAGAGTTGGGATACATATAAGGTAAAGTACATCCGGGGTGTTACAACATGCCCATTGGGTGTGGGTGAACCATTCAGAACAATCAGCCATGGCAATGTCACATTTCAGCACCAAAGTGGCTTGCACTTCTTTTTAGTTGAAATTTTTTTAATAGACAAACAACCAAATGCTCAGAACTTCTACTACTACCACTAGATCATTTTCCTCTAGAACAGAACCAAACATTTTTTAATACAAACATACGCAGTTCAAAGGTTTTGGCACAAGAAGTCCAGTTCATATCGTACCAACAGTGCTTGAAGATCGAAGTTGTAGTTGTGAGCACATGCAGATTCTTCAGCAGTTAAGCCACGGTAAAATGAATCCTACAAAACTAAAGGCCATACTGAAAATCAAGCATGATTCTACTGCAGGATCCCTAGCAGGCTCGTAACGCAAAGCATTTGCAATCGCAGAAGAGGAGTACTGGGGGAAGGATGCGCGTACACTTGAGGGAGGCAGTGTACTGGGGGAAGCAGGAGGAGTCGGCGATCCGAGCCGCGCTGGGGTAGGACCGGAGTTGAGGTGGAGCGGAGACCGGAATTGAGGTGGAGCTCGAACGGATCCTCCAAGACGGCGTAGCGGAGCTTGGCGCAACTCCTAGGCATGATGATGGAGCACGGGGCGGTCGGTGGCCGCGGTGACGCGCGGCGGCTGCGCTAGGGGAGGCGGGGGCCGCGGAGGGTTCGGCCGGCTGGGCGCGCCGCGGCGGAGGGCCGGCAGCAGCGGCGGCAGGGGAAGCGCAAGACCACAGTGGCGGCGGCGGCGCCGACGGCGTGCAGGCGCGGTGGACGGAGGGGGCGGATTAAGGGGGCGGCGGCGTACGGTTGGGGTCGAGTGGGGGGGATCTGGCAAGGGAGGGAGGCCACAGTGCGAGGGGAATAGGTGGAGTGGGGGGAGGGTTAGCAATGGCGCACCTCCCCCTAGTGCGCCATAAGTACGACGATTCTAATGGCGCACCTCCCCCTAGTGCGCCATTAGAATTTTGTTTTAATTACCAGCCCGACTGGTCGGGTTATATTCCACCTAACCCTATCTCCATCAGAACACACCCACTAGCCAGACTGGTCAGCATGCAGCACACACACTAGGAGGTCTTGGGTTCGATTCCCAGGCTCCCCAATTTTTGTTTTTATGCATTTAAAATGATGTTTGATATTTATTTGTGTTTAAATATGTTCAAACTTGTTTAAATCATGACAGTAATATTTTTTTATAAAAACAGTAATAATTTTTTAAAAAATATCATCAAATTTTTTATTTGAAAATATTTATGAATATGAAAAAATATCATCAAATTTATTATTTGAAAATATAATCAATTTTTTTTTGCAATTTTAGTTGCATTCATTTGTGACGGTGGAGCGAGCCGGGGAGGGTGCGGGGGAGAGGGTGCGGTGGGTCGTCGGCGATGGTGGAGTGGGGAAGGGTGCGGGCCGGGGGTCGGCGGCGGCGGCCGGTGGAGCGGGGGAGGGTGCGGTGGGTCGGCGGCGGCGGCCGGTGGAGCGGGGAAGATGGTGCAGGGGGTGCTCGGCGGCGAGGGGGACCGGATCTGGCGAGGTGGGATAGCGATCGAGATGGAGGGGGATCGAGAACGAGTGTCCATGAAATTTAAAAACATTCATGAGTTCAAAAAGTGCCCATGAAATACAATCGAGAAATGAAGGCTACGATTTAAATACAATCGATCTTAGCTAGCTATTTGTTCACAATCTTCTTGCCACCGATAGCCATCCATGAAACCACGCAAGAGCAGGTGGTCCCTCACCTTCCCGGAATCCGGGTCCGCAATAAGGCTCTTCAGCTTGCATCTTCGACATGGACATCTTATCTCCGTCTCGTTCTTTTGAAGCATCTCGGCATTCCTGGAGCTCAAAAACCTATTCGCGATGCCTTTGGTCATCGTGTGGACCATGGTCGCCTGTTGGGTAGAGCAAAACGATATTTTAGAACCAAGAAAAAATTTGGCATGACTTTCTCTAAAAATAGGACCAAAAAGAATGCATAGTGCCAAAATTCTCGCCGAAACAGAAATGAATCAACATTCCGGAAAAATATTGGCAACTATCGCATTTCAAATACCGGTACCTGCAAACACAAACATATATGCAACACCACAAACATATGCAACACCACGAACATACATAGATCTAGCTAGGCCACAAAAAGTGCATGTGCACGTTGTTGGAGCGAGCTAGGGAGAAAAAAAGTAGATCTACAACATGAAGATAGCTCTCCCCTTACTTACCTATCAAAAAAAAGGTAATTTAACCACTTAATTTTGATGAATCTATGATGCAAATGAGGTGAGGAGGAGGAGGCAGCCGACAAGCTTGGAGAAGGAGGTGGAGGGAATGAAGTGGGGAAAGTGAGTGTGTAGGTGTGGCTGTCCAAAATATCTAGTTGGTCCTAGGTTACTAATGGCGCACCACGCAGCCATGCGCCATTAGTAACCCAACATACTAATGGGGCACCTGCTGCTGATGCGCCATTAGAAGTTTTTCAAAAAATATTAAAAAATATATATATTCTAATGGCGCACTATGCTACGGTGCGCCATTAGTAGTTTTGCAAAAAAAGGAATAAAAAAACAACAGTAGTGGCGCACTGTATGGCTGGTGCGCCATTACTAGTTAGCACTAGTAATGGCGCACCCTGCAGTGATGCGCCATTAGTATGTTTGGAAAAATAAAAAAATTATGTTACTACTGGCGCACCATGTGCCAGGTGCGCCATTAGTGTCTTCCACACTAATGGCGCACCAGCACATGGTGCGCCACTGCTATATGGTAGTGGCGCACCACATGATAGGTGTGCCATTAGTGTCCATTCCATCTATAGCCCCTTTCCTAGTAGTGTGGGTAGCAGGGCCGCTTACCGACGACTGCCACCCGACTCTTTGGGCCTCTAGAAATAATGCAAGCCTGAAACTGAAATACCTAGAAAGGTGAACTGGATCTTTGGGCCTCTAGAAATAATGCAAGCCTAAAACTAAAATACCTAGAAAGGTGAACTGAATCTTTGGGGCTCTAGAAAGATTTATTACATCCTCAAGCAGCATCAAACAATTCCATGCGTGCACCACAAATCTATACCAAGTTTAATAAGGATCTACTTTTCCAAATCAGAATTAGCGCTAGAGCGAGTAAGATCAATGATATGGCTGTGAGACAGAGAAGGAACAAACTCACCCCTCTCGCGACCTCCCTAGTAGATGCACCGCCGCCGCGCACGACAGAGGGAGAAAAACGACCGATGAAGGGGGAGCGAGGCGAGCTTCGAACGCTGGAGGGAGAGGGCGGCCAGAAGAGGGCGGCGGAGGCCTGAGCGAGAGGGCAGCCAGAGGAGAGAGAGGGTGAGGGGCGGAGCGGCGCTTGGGCGGGCAGCCCCATGGGGAATAGAGAGGAGTCATGCGAGGGGGGAGGGAGCGATCTGGTGCAGGTAGGGGAGATTTTTTTTAGTTCTGTTTTAGTGGGCCCGAGGAGAACTAACCCAATTACACTAGTAGAAAAAGGGTCAAATGTGAAGCACATTAGTGCCGGTTTGAATTTGAGCCGGCACTAATGTGACCATTAGTGCCGGTTCCAACGGCTAGGCGGGCGGGCATCATTAGTACCGGTTCGTGGGCAACCTTTAGTATCGGTTCATGCCACGAACTGGTACTAATGAGGCTGTGTCAGGCTATGGTCAGGCTGGGCCCCCACGAAGACCTTTAGTACCGGTTCATGCCCTGAACCAGTACTAGAGTTTCTTAGTAAGCTGATTTTTAGTCCCACCTCGCCAAGAGAGAGGTAGTATGAGCGGTTTATAAGCCGTGAGTGCACAGACAATGACGAAGAGTTGCAATGCTCACCTTCATGTTGATTAGCTTCAAGCCTTGCGGATTGCACTGAGCTATGTGCAGTGCAGTCTACACTATTCCGAATGGCTTGAAGCAAATTAACCAGCATTGCACCTCTTTTTTATTTTTAATAACTTATTTGAACTCCGGACTTCTTTTCTGTTCAGTATGCAACATTCAAAGCGACGTCATCAATTTCCAACATGTTCTGACATCATTTGTTGTTTTTCGGTCATTTACCTAATTGTTTAGAGAGCTAAAAGACCACGAAATTGAAAATCACTACAAAATGAATTCTGAAAATGTTGAAACTTGGCATGGTATCATCATTTCACCCGCATAGCATGTGCGAAAGAGTAGAGAGGGTCACGGCAAAAACTGGACGCACTTCGTGTACAAACTGGACAAACTCTTTTGGAGTATCAGGGTTTCGGACGAGAACTAATCTGTTACATGGGCACTTCAATGTTTTTTAAACTTATTTGAACTCCGGACTTCTTTTGTGTTCAGTATGCAGCATTCAAAGCAATGTCATCAATTTCCAACATGTTCTGACATCATTTGTTGTTTTTCGGACATTTACCTAATTGTTTAGAGAGCTAAATGACCGTGAAATTGAAAATCACTACAAAATGACTTCTGAAAATGTTGAAACTTGGCATGGTATCATCATTTCACCCGCATAGCATGTGCGAAAGAGTAGAGAGGGTCACGGCAAAAACTGGACGCACTTCGTGTACAAACTGGACAAACTCTTTCGGAGTATCAGGGTTTCGGGCGAGAACTCATCTGTTACATGGGCACTTCAATGTTTTTTAAACTTATTTGAACTCCAGACTTCTTTTGTGTTCAGTATGCAGCATTCAAAGCGACGTCATAAATTTCCAACATGTTATGACATCATTTGTTGTTTTTCGGTCATTTACCTAATTGTTTAGAGAGCTAAATGACCGTGAAATTGAAAATCACTACAAAATGACTTCTGAAAATGTTGAAACATGGCATGGTATCATCATTTCACCCGCATAGCATGTGCGAAAGAGTAGAGAGGGTCACGGCAAAAACTGGACGCACTTCGTGTACAAACTGGACAAACTCTTTCGGAGTATCAGGGTTTCGGACGAGAACTCATCTGTTACACGGGCACTTCAATGTTTTTTAAACTTATTTGAACTCTGGACTTCTTTTGTGTTCAGTATGCTGCATTCAAAGCAACGTCATCAATTTCCAACATGTTCTGACATCATTTGTTGTTTTTCGGTCATTTACATAATTGTTTAGAGAGCTAAATGACCGTGAAATTGAAAATCACTACAAAATGACTACTGAAAATGTTGAAACTTGGCATGGTATCATCATTTCACCCGCATAGCATGTGCGAAAGAGTAGGGAGGGTCACGGCAAAAAATGGACGCACTTCGTGTACAAACTGGACAAACTCTTTCGGAGTATCAGGGTTTCGGACGAGAACTCATCTATTACACGGGCACTTCAATGTTTTTTAAACTTATTTGAACTCCGGACTTCTTTTGTGTTTAGTATGCAGCATTCAAAGCGACGTCATCAATTTCCAACATGTTCTGACATCATTTGTTGTTTTTCGGTCATTTACCTAATTGTTTAGAGAGCTAAATGACCGTGAAATTTAAAATCACTACAAAATGACTTCTGAAAATGTTGAAACTTGGCATGGTATCATCATTTCACCCGCATAGCATGTGCGAAAGAGTACAGAGGGTCACGGCAAAAACTGGACGCACTTCGTGTACAAACTGGAAATAGAAGAAAAGAAATAATGCAGAAAAGAAATAAACTATACAAAAAAATTACTCAAAAATAATTAGAAGAAAATAAATAATGCAGAAAAGAAAAAAACTATATAAAAAATTACTCAAAAATAAATATAATAAAATAAATAATGCAGAAAGGAAAAAACTATATAAAAAATTTGTTGGCGCGCTGCCCAGTGGGCCTGCCAAACCTAGGATGTGCAAATGCAGGCCTAGAAGGGCCAGCAGACTCACAGGGCAGCGTGCCCTAGTTAGGCCCAGAAGCCTGCTATATAGAGAAGCTCGAAGGAGCAGCCGCGGCTGGGTTTATAAACCAGTGCGGCTGCCCTTCGCTTGGCGAGGTGGGACTAAACATTTGTGCACCGCCGGTGGCAGCGCACAACCATTAGTACCGATTGGTGGCTCCAACCAGTACTAAAGGGGGGGGGTCTTTAGTACCAGTTCGTGGCACGAAACGGTACTAAAGGGGTCATTTCCCGCCCCTTGGGCTGGCAAAAATTGGCCTTTAGTACCGGTTGGTGGCTCCAACCGGTACTAAAGACCCCTCCTATATATATGGCACTTACAAAAAAATCAGTTTCATCGACCACCAGTACTTCTTCTCGATCCAACTTCTTCGCCGCGCCCGTCGCCCATCGCGCGCCGCCCCCGCCGCCCGTCGTCACCGTCACCGCCGTCGCCCACGCCACCCGTCGTCCCCGTCACCGCCGTCGCCCCCGCCACCCGTCGTCGCCGTCACCGCCGTCGCCGCCGCGCGCCGCGCCCGTCGCACCGCCGCCTCTCACCCCCGCCGCGCCCGGTGCCGCCCGTACGCCGCCGCCCCCCGCTCGTACACACACACACACATACACACACAGACACACACACACAGACACACACACACACCACACACCACACACACACACACATACACATGCACACACACACACACACACATTGTTTTTACTTATTTTCTATTTTCTGTAGTTTAGATTAATGTTAGATAAATTACGTAGATAATAATGTTAAATGTTAATGTTAGATGAATTATATGGAAAAGATGTTAAATATTAATGTCAAATATATTTCACATGAATTAGAACAAGTTGAACTAGTTGAATTAGTATAGCTAGATATTAATTAGGTATATATATGAGATTTAAACTAGTTGAATTAATATAACTAGTTTATTTTTAGTATGAAAATTAATGGAACAAGTTTATTTTTAGTAAGAAAATTTAGGTATATGAGATTTGATGATCTAATCAAAATATTACTATATAGAACTACCTACTTTATTTTAGTAAGAAATTAATAGAACTAGTTTATTTTTAGTAAATGCTTAGTTGAATTAATAGAACTAGTTTATTTAGTTGAATTAATAGAACTAGTAAGTGTTTAATGTTTCACCTATATATGAACATATGTTAGATATTAGATATAAATTATATGTTAGATATATATTTAATTTAGTTATATGAGATTTATTTATCTAATTAACATTTTATTATATAGAACTATCTACCTTATTTTTAGTAAGAAAATTAATAGGACTAGTTTAGTTGAATTAATTAGTTGAATTAGTTAGTTGAATTAGTTCAATTAATTAGGTATATTCTTCGTAAGTGCTTAGTTGAATTAGTTCAATTAATTAGTTGAATTAATAGAACTAATAAGTGTTTAATGTTTCACCTATGAACATAGGAATGTCGTCTGACGACGAACACGATTTCATTATGTGCGAATACTGTGAAGACTAGCGCGGCCTGTGCGGCATAAATTTTCTAGTCGATGATAGACGCTTCAGCATCAAGCTGGATGAGAACTTCGAAGTGGATACAGTAAGTCACAACGACATGTCTTTTTTCGTAATTAATCATGACTTATTCTTCATTTGCTTCACCTTTTAATTTTAATTTTTCACTATTCTACTAGCGTATCCCCTGCCATGCAAGAATTTTTGTCTTGGTTAAGGTAGGTTTCAGTCCTAATGAAACTATGGAGGTAAAAAGAGTTTACTTGAAGACCGAGCATGGTTATACCTTCAATATCAAATTATACAATGCAGACACATACACCTATTTTGATGCAAAACTTGGCAAGCACTATGCAAGGCTTATGCATTTGAGCCTGATATGGTTATCACCTTTGATATTCGTCCAGAAGATGATATTGAAGGCAATAGAGACATTTGGGTCGATGTGCAGACGCCTCCAGTTCTACCATTATGTGAGTTTCTCAACCATATTTATGTCTTTGATATGAGATTATTTGAACCAGTTGAATAATTAATAGATCTCAATTTATATTGACAGCTTACTTCCAATCAAGCAAACATGTCCGGCGCTTGGTAGACAGGACCGTCCACTGTCCCGGGGCTGAACTAAACTGCGAGGAGACAAGTCATTATGTTTCATGGCTTGAGGATCTTGATGCTGTCAAGACAAATTTCTTTCCTGCACTTAGAAATGTTAGTACTCAAAACGTGCGACCAATAGTGTTCGTACTGAACTACGGTCACATATATTTAGGAAAGATGGTAAGATTTCTACTATTTCTCCTTAGTGCATCTTTTGCATACATTATTTTTTTAAGCTAAACTTCATTGCTAAGTATGTTACTATACGATGTTCTTCAACAGGGACTCCTGATGAATGTTGTGCCTGATTGGATCGAGACTAAAGGTACCATGAATATTGTTAGCTTACGTCCAAGATATCCTATAATGCACTTTAGTGCATTCAAGATTTCTAATAGCGAGGAATGCTTAATAGTAAAAGACTGGAGCAAAATTGTGAACGATCACAGAGAAGTACTAGGGGGCAGCAATCAGAAGCGCAACCCACGATTAGGAGACAGGTTCATCTGCATGCTCCAATATGATGAATCAGCAAAGCTATACATGTTCTATGCTAATTTACCCGAGAGAGAGCAGCAGGAGTGATTAATTAGCTAGTTCATGCTCTTAGTACTTGTCCTCTCATGTCTGTGTTCTTCATCCTGAACTTAATCTCAAAGAGTGATTTGCTTTTGTGGTGTTATGAACGCTTATAATATCATTACCATGTTGAACTCGATGATATCTTTGCTATGAAAACCATTGGTGATGATATATATGATGCAAGAGTTTTTATATTAATTAATATGATGATGATGATGAGTTATTATATCATTTATGAAAGAAATTGCATATTAGTTTCAACTGGATGGATTCTAGCTAAGTGATCAAGTATATGCCATATCCATATTACCTCGATCACTTAAGTAGGTGATCAAGTATATCTAATATGGATCTGACATATACTTGATGACTTAGCTAGGATCCACACGCATCCAGTCAAACTAATCACCTAATGATTTAACAACTCATTATAATGTAAAACAATCACTAAATTAAATTGAAAACACAAAATTAAAGTAAAAATAAAAAATAAAACCAAAACACACCCAAACATTTAGTACCGGTTGGTGTTACCAACCGGTACTAATGTCCTACGCGCCCACGGAGCTGGCTCGTGCCACGTGGTTGCCCTTTAGCACCGGTTCGTGCTGAACCGGTACTAAAGGGGGGGCCTTTAGTGCCTACAACTTAGTGCCGGTTACCGAACCGGCACTAAAGGCCCTTACGAACCGGTGCTATTGCCCGGTTCTGCACTAGTGTTAGAACCTCTCCATTGGCCGAGTTTTTTGTTGGGTTAGAGCAAAATAGCTCAAAATAACCCCTCCTATTTGGATAATTTGAGGCTATTTCAACCCAAAGTAGCTCTAACTCAGGGATGCAAACAAAGAGGAGTAGTACTGTACATGCTACAGTCTGGACCATAGCACATTGTTTTTTACAGCCATATCACCACATTGTTTTCTACTTCTGGTTCACTGGGCTGCCGTGGTTTGCACTGCTGGTTCACTAGGCTGCCATGGTTCGCACTCCTCCGACGTGAGAAGTAGTACTAGTATATACCGCATGATTCTTCGCTCCTTCTTACTACGTACTTCGCGAACATGTGGGAGAGCCAGCATCCGGGTCGACGTGTCATGCACCAAATTAGAGTGCGGAATGGAAGGGGCCATCACCCCAGTCGTAGCGCCAGTATTTCATGACTATAGTGAGTAGTCATATCACAAGTCTTTCATGCAGTAACGCGCCGTCAGATCGCACAGCCTGACCTTTCCAGCAGTAAGTAAGTTGAATCCTCTACTCCCTCACCCTCCTCGCCTCTCTGTCAAACCGCCTACGCGAAAACTGCCGCACGTACTTCCCGGGAAAAGCCCCGCCCTCAACTTTTAACTACGCGAAAATAGTTTGAGCTTGTTCGTTCTATATAAATACTAGTATTGTATGTTTATTCACCTGTGGGATTGTTCAATGAACGGAGGACTGGGGAGCACAAGTGAACAATACTACTAGTAGGAGTCGTACAGTTAGTCACCTTAAATAGAGAGTTTCTTTTCTTTAATGCCACGTACACAAATTGAAACTCTTGTTGTGGAGAGAAAAAGATAATCACTCCACTATATATGTACGCAGGGGCCTAAGCGCTTGCTTTACTAGGGTTGCTCTCTTCATTCTCTCATCCTCTCCAGATCTAAGCAAGACAACAGTAGCGACATTTTCTCTCTACTCACCGCTGGTTATAGATCTGACCGGATCCCTTCGGCCAGTGTGTGTAGAGGACTAAAAGGTGCATCGTTCACGCGGTCATTGCCAGCGAGGGAGGAAACCCACAGCTGCCGGCGGGGCCCGATCCTCTGCCCGTGTCGTTCTCTCCGACACAGCGCCGGCTCGGGAGGTCCTCCGACCCTTCTTCCTCCCTGTCGTATTGTGCATAGATCAGACATGTCGCCGCCGACATCCCGACGACCCTCAGGTACAAGTTCTTCGAAAACGGCCTTGCTCTACTGCCCCAACTCCCCACGTGTCTGCATGTGCATCTTTTTCTACTTCCATCAGGTCTTCCAAATCCACCTAAATTTTTAGTATTATTAGAGGTAAAGCTACTTCATGCATTCGAACCTAGGACTTGGTTCAAACAACGAAGAAAGGGGGGAAAGTCGTAGCATGAATCTAGGACTTGATTCAAAGAGGAAATAACAGGAGGAAAGTAGTTGAGACCGGATACCCAACCGGTCTCTTGGTTGAAAAGGGAAATAATGGGAAAACTCGGTACAAACTGGATAAGGAACAGAGTATGTCCAGGATTAGATTTGCTTCCCTCACATAGTAAAAGGTCTCCAGGATTAGATTTGCTGCCCTCACAGAGTAAAAGGTCTCCAAGATTAGATTTGGTGCCCTCACATAGTAAAAGGTCTCCGGGATTAGATTCGCTGCCCTCACAAAGCATGAACAAACTCGGCATCACCACTTTATGCCTCCTTGTAGGTACATTGTGTTGATGCGTCCACTGTCGCGTGTCCTTATGCCAACCTTTTGCTATTGTTAATGTAAGGGTGCATGTAAAATGAAGTGATCACACTATTACCTTAAGGACATGTCTAACCAGTGTTATTGTTAATCTAATGCCTCCAGTGATATGATGCAATTAAACTATGTTACAAATGGTACTCTTGCTATTTTCCCCAATATGATAAGTAAGTTGCTTCTTTACGCTGCTGAGTGACCTGGTGTCCTCATGGTCCCATGCCCTTAAACCAACTTTTTAGTTGCTATTGATTTACTGTATCTGGTAAACAAGAAATGCCACCATTAAAGTAATCCCATATTAGTTGATCGTAATGCTTCCAGTAACATGAAGCATTGTTATGTTTAAAATTTCTACTGCCCTTGCGTGATTGCCATGAACATAATTAAGATGCTTCTTTTCACTTCGTGTATGTTTCGTATATTCTTATTGACCAACAACTATTTACTTTCTATCTTTTTGTGTAGGTAGGGATATCCATTTCACCTTGTTGCTATTGTGACCTTTTGGTGAACTGCACAAAACACTTTTTTGGAATGAGTGTCTTGTGTAGTTCAACTAAAATGTCATGTGGGCAACATCTCTCAGTTTTGGTGGAACTGCACAAAATGGTGATTGGAGTTTCCAAAATTTCCATCAAATTCTGTGTAACATTTTATTAGCTTTTGCAAGATGAGCCATTACTGTCACCACAATGGAACTTTATTTTAGTGGAACTGCACAAAAGGATAAGCAAATTATAGTTGCACCTTACATGAGCAGGACAACCAACCTTAATTTTGCTGAATTTTAGTGCAACTACTAAAGAAGAACATGCCAGCTCATGAGAGCAAGTACTTGTTGCTAGCTGAATGATGCAATCTTTGCTACATTTTAGGTGAACTGCAGAAAAAGGTGCATGAATTGAATCATGGAACTCTAGGCTGGCCTCATCCGAGTGGAGTTGCAGGTTCGCCACATCGAGTCGTGGCGGCATAGGGCCCCTCACACCGGTCAGTACTGTCCTTTATCAACATGATTGTGCTTTGTCATACTGTGCTAATGTTCTATTTTTTAAATAAAGTTATTCTATCACAATCTTTTCTCGTTTTGGAAATAAAGTTTGCTTCAACTAGTGCCACTATTATAGTAATCATGCTCTTTCTTATCTGTGCAAACAGGAATACTCAATTACAGATGTTGTGATGGTCAAGAGCATTCGCCAAGTTCTTAGGTTGTATGACATGGCTAGCCAAGATGGATTTAATCCTAATATTCAGTTTATCAAAAGGGTCTAATGGGTTGGTTCTGAATCTTGGAAGCTGGGAATCAATGAGATGTGTAGGCATCTTTGTTTTACTTATTGTTTGAATCTTATTTGTTGGTTCTGAATCTTGCAAGCTAGGAATCAATGAGATGTGTAGGCATCTTTGATGTACTTATTATTTGAATCTTATTTGTTGGTTCTGAATCTTGCAAGCTGGGAAACATGGCATGATGATGCAGAGGACAACAACCATAACAAATAGTTCAAACTTGGTAGTATTATCTGTGTGAAAGTGCGACAAATGTGTTGATCGTTTCATTATGAGAATAATAATTCTAATTGCTGTGAATGTTGATCCTGTGGCACTGATAGAACGAGCCAATGCATTGCTTGTTTTAAGAATAAATTTCTATTAAAGCTAATTAAATTTAAGTAAAGTGACAACTAACACTTGTTATTACAGTACCAATACAGACCTGCTCGTGAACCGACGTGTGGCCGGAATAGGTTTCTTAATGGAGGCGTTTGAATGCACCGAGGGTCCATGTTCTGCCGGGCATGCAGCGGGCGAGGGAGGGGTAGTAAATGTTGTCGCCTGTACACACTCAGTTTACTGTTGAATCCAGTTCCCCAAGAGCTGAAAATGAACTGCTACCGCCGCCTATCCACTCCTTCACTTGAAGAGACTCCAATGGCGATCCGAGGGTGAGCCTGCTGGATATGGAATTCAGCAAGGAGTTCACCTTTGAGTTTGTAGTTAAGTCCCATGGCTGCACCAAGTTGAATGTGATGTACACCAACGATTCAGACTTGGTGAAGCTCTGCCTCGTCGAGTTCAAGAAGTACCTATAGGATGAGATAGCACGAGGTCGCAGGACTAGACCTTGTGCCCATGCATTCGTCTCCTGACAAGGACCAGCGGATCGCGGTCGCCCAGGTATGCGTGTGGGATGAGGTTCTCGTCTACCACTGCTATAGGGCCATCAGAGGTTTTGGAGCATTCATCCGTTTCATTGGCAGCGCAGACTGCACCTTCGCTAAGGTGGAGAGAAGGAAGAACGCGACGATTCGGCCATCTGGTGCAACAAACTTGTTGACATCCAGAAGCAATACAAGATCATCGGCAACAGGCAGGAGAAGGACTTCGTGGTTGACCTCGCTGAGACCATGATCGGCCCCTGCTATGCCAACATGAAAGAAGACAATGATACCAAGGACCTGAACATGTGGGAGGTACCTCTGAATCTAGCCTACATAACCTACACGGCCAAGGACGCATATGCATGCTACGACATGTACAGGCGGATCTTGGACATGAGGGCGTGCCTGCTTCCCGTAACCGATGAGTACACGGACAGCGGAAGCATCATGATCTGGCATGCTAGGAAGGTCTAGATGTTGTACTTTATCTGTTTATAAGCACATTTATCATCTGAGTGTTTCATGCATTATCCTATGTGTCGTAATTATCTGTTTTGTCTGAAATATTTCTTCTAAGAACCCATTAACCTGTTTTTAGTGGCTATTTGCTTACGTATGTAACTAGTTCACTTGTCCGTTTCAAAAAAACTAGTTCGCTCAGCTGCCGTGCTTTGAATCTCCTTCCTCCCAACATATTCCCTTTCTCAGGTGGACCCAGTAGGTCTCATACACAGACATATGGGACCAACCACCTATCCATTTGTATTTCTTTATTTTGTTCAATCTTTCGTCCTCTTCCTATACAACGGTTGGCCATCATAGCCTATGGCGTTGGCCAGGCCATCCCTCTACTCCCACACATTGTCCGGCGATGGCAGCTCCACCGGCCCACCCTACACCTGAACAAGTTAACCCTCGTACTCCCATCCGCATGCGTCTTCCCTCGCTCTGGTTCGTTCGGTCCGAGGTCTCGATGTCATCCTCTGCCTTGGTGCTCTCACTGCGGCGCCGCCGTCTGTCGTTCCCAACATGGTCAGCAAAAAAAGAGGAATCGGGAGACAACGGTTCATTGAGAGACTGAGAGTCCCGGGCCCACTAGGTCCATGGCCTAGGTTTTGTTGTTTAACATGGGCAGCCCATGACATGTTTCAACATTTTTTGGATCCACCAGGTATCAAGCGACCTCTGGGCCTCCCAACCTAGCTTGTCTATAACATCAGCAGCCCAAGTTATGTTTGTTTTTTCAATACAACGCACAGCTCAGTTCTATTTTTCTATAAGAATGCAAAACTGAACCTATGTTTTCCCTTCTATAATAGTATATATATTATATCTTATTTTATTACATATATATAATAGAAACAACATAAGGTTCCATTAAACCTGTCGTTCGTCCAACCATTTTATAGACCTTATCACTTCCTTTATTTTTCGTTTTCATTAATCCTAGATCTGAATTTTCTCCCACTTTCTTTTTCGATGTAAACTAAGTTTTCTCTGAGTACTTTTGCCTAGAACCAACTCAACTGTCCCATGTCTAGCCTAAAAAATAATAATACCCCACATCCTATTAACTCATCAAATTAAAATGATATTTTATTTTGTAAATTGAAAGTTCTTACAAAATAATAACAATTGTTTATATATAACTTGGCAAGTTAACTCCTAGTGATTGCATACATAAGCTTGCAAAGATTTTACTAAACAATGCATTAATAGACGTGCAATCATGTGTTTATGCTTTTATAACATTTATCTGTCCAGCCCAACATGATATTTTCACCCAGCCCAGAAAGTTTGCGGATTTCAAGAAAAATGCAAATGGGCTTTAAATTATACCATATATATAAATGGGCTGCATAGGTGCTACATCGTTGTTTCACCTAGCCCACCAAATAGACTAAAAACAAATAGACTGGCTGACATGTGGGCCAGTAGGTCAAAGCCTAAGCAAGGCGTTGGATTTACATCCAACGGCTGGCATTCTTCTTCAATCTCTTGTCTTCTTTCCCCAGCGCTGCCGGGCCGCCTGCTCCAGCCTCCAGCGTCTAGCGGTGTTGTTTTGCACGCCTTGCAGTGAAACGCTACCCCACCGACGGCCAGGACATCCTCCACTCCGCACCTCATGTTATTCTCTACCGAGTGTAGGCCCACCCCGCAGTCGAACCAGTCAAGTTCCCCACTCCTCTCCGTCAGCGACTCCATTGCCGCGTCTTCCCCATCTCTAGGTTGTTCCAGTTTGGGGCCTCGCCCTCGTCCACCGCCTCGCTGCGCTCGACGCGGCGTGGTCAACAAACAAGAGTCATCGAAAGAGGACTTTATGTGGAGAGCCTGATGGCTGGGACCCACGAGGTCCATGGTCGCACGCAAGGAAAGTTCCTCCTTATTAAGTTGTTTCCTCCCCTTGACAGCTGGGACCCACCGGCTGTATCTTCGCACGGAAGGAAGTGCCTCCTTGTTATGCGAAAAAAACTATTCCTCCCGATGACAACTGGGACCCGGCATATTTGGTGGCTGACTTGTGGGCCTACTAAGCATACGTGTACGCAGGGCTTTGTCAACTTAATCAACAAATGATTCTAGCAGCTGGCCCGTTGGATGTTAATCCAATAGCTGTGCTCCTTCTTCAACCTCTGTTCTTGCTCCTGTCTTCCGTGGGCGGCAGTGCTGCCACGCACCCGAACCAGTCAAGTTTCCCACTCCTCTCCATCTGCGACTCCACTACCGCGTCGTCCCCATCTCCGGGTCATTCCAGTCTGGGGCCTCACTGTCGTCCACCGGCCTTGGTGCGCTCGGCACGATGTGGTCAATGTGGTCAACAAATGAGAGTCATCGGAAGATGACTGTACGTGAGAGGCTGATAGTGGGGACGCACCACACCCATGGACGCATGCATGCAACTGCATCCTTTTTACCCTGCAAAATAATGTTTTCTCCCCTGACTACTAGGACCCACCAGCTACATCTCCGCACGCAAGAAAGTGCGTCCTTATTACGGGAAAAAAATATCCCCCCTGACAGCTAGGACACAGCCGCTATATCTTCGCACGCAAGGAAGTGCGTCCTTATCCTCCCTGACAGCTGGGACCCACCCGGTCGAAGCGTACGTATCATTGTCTGTCTTGTCGAAACATGTACGTACATACTGGTCGATCGGTCGCTCTGCAACGATGAATCGTGGCCGAGTAAGTAGCGGCACATGTCATAGTAGAGCCCCCCATGTAGCAGTTCATGCTGTCCCGTCTAAACAGTGTGCACATACATACAGCCACACGCCAAAAAATACGGCCACGTATGTACATACAGGCGGGGTCTCGAACGCCTACGCGCGCATACGTACGGCCAGGGCTCGTGTACATGGCTGGGTCGAAAAGGAGAAACTGTGTCGTCGTCGTGTTCATCGGGAGGCAACAGAATGTGTCATGTTCATCGGGAGGCAATGGAATACGTCATGTTCATCGGGAGCCAACCGGCTTGGATGGAATAGCCGATCGAAACAAGGTGGCATACCGTAAAACGGAGGAAACGGCTTTGTATTCAACCGGTCACGGTCGAAACGTGATCTTGTTCATCGGGAGGGGTCTGACGTACAGCAAAACGGAGGAAACAGACTTCTCTTGGACCTTCTATGGTCAAAACGGGGTCCTGTTGATCGGGAGGGGTGTGGCGTACTGCAAAATGGAGGAAACGGACTTGTGATGGAACGCTACGGTCGAAACGGGGGTCCTGTTCATCGGGAGGGGTGTGGCATAACGCAAAACGGGACTCCACGGGATACTGTTCATCTCCACCATCGACCCCCTCCAGCCTCCACGGGCTACTGTTCATCCACCGTCGACCTCCTCTAGCCTCCACCTGCGACTGTTCATCCACGGGCTCCTGTTCATCCAGCCTCCACCGCGCGCTACTCCGTCGGCTACTGTTCAACCAGCCCTCTCCACGGGCTCCTGTTCAACCACCCCTCCACGGGCTACTATTCATCCAGCCCCCCACCGTCTACTGTTCATCCTGCCCTCCACGGGGTGGTCCTGTTCATCCAGCCCTCCACGGGGTCCTGTTCATCCAGCCCCAACCGGCTCGATCGATCGGGGTCCGGTTCATCCAGAGGAGGGGTCCTATTGATCGGGAGGGGTGTGGCGTACCGCAAAATGGAGGAAACGGACTTGTGATGGAACGCTGCGGTCGAAACGGGCGTCCTGTTCATCGGGAGGGGTGTGGCGTACCGCAAAACGGGACTCCATGCAATATTGTTCATCTCCACCGTCGATTGCCTCCACGGGCTACTATTCATCCACCATCAACCTCGTCCAGCCTCCAACTGCGACTGTTCATCCAGCCTACACCGCTCCTCCACTGGCTACTGTTCAACCAGCCCTCTCCACGGGGTCCTGTTCAACCACCCCTCCACGGGCTATTGTTCATCCAGCCCTCCATCGGCTACTATTCAACCAGCCTTCCCCGGGGCCCTGTTCATCCAGCCCTCCACGGGGTCCTGTTCATCCACCCCCAACCGGCTCAATCGGCGTCCTGTAAATCCAGTGGCAACGGCCTCTACTACCACGGGGTCCTGTTCATCCAACCCCCCACCGGGAACTGTTCATCCAACCCCCCCAACAACGCTCATTGTTCATCAAGAGGCAGCAGGTTCGATCAGCTTCAGTTAGCAATAGTAGCGAAGGAATCGCTCGATTGGGTTCAATTAACAGCCATCGATCGATCGCTCGGGTTCAATAGGCGAACGCCTCGCTCGGGTTCAGTTAGAGCCCAACGCCTCGCACCCACGCACGTACGTGTACGAGAGAAACACGCATTGCTCGGCCCCCAACCACCCACCATAACAGGGAACTCCCTGATATTTTCCTTGCCCTCTCTTAATTCTACCATGGTTTTTTCCATGATGGACGGCCCAAAGAATGTCATGCGGCTGCGTCTCCGGCCCGCCCAGGACGAAAAGCCCATTTTCTGTCATGACTTTTTGTCATAGAAGTAGGAGCCCACCACATCTATGATGATACCGGGTTTTGTCACAATTATCGTCATAGAAGTGTCATAAGCATGACAGAAAAAAATTCGTTCGGCCCAAAATGTCATGGATGTGTCTTTTTTTGTAGTGTGGGGCGATCAGCGCAGGCTAAACTGCTATCCAAGCTCGGGATCCCCCGAGCTGTTGCACTGTAATGCGGATCGGACTCTCTTAGTAGTGTCTTGGGTCTTGATGACCGATGAGTTGTTCGGCTTGTTGAGGCCGCCTTGTACCTCGGTTACTAGGGTCGCGGTGTGCTCCTCAGTGCGGAGGGAGCGCTCCATATTTCCATTTACTGTGATGACACCACGTGGTTCGGGCATTTTGAGCTTCAAATAAGCATAGTGCAGGACTGCATTGAAGCGGGCGAAAGTAGTTCGCCCAAGCAGTGTGTGATAACCACTGCGAAAAGGGACGATGTCGAAGATCAAGTCCTCACTTTGGAAGTTGTCTGGAGGGCCAAATACTACTTCCAGTGTTAAGGAACCCATGCAATGGGCCTCTACGCCGGGTATCACTCATTTAAAGGTAGTGTTACCAGGCTTGATTCTTGACGGGTCGATACCCATCTTACGGATAGTATCTTGATAGATCAAGTTGAGGTTGTTGCCGCCGTCCATGAGGACTCTAGTGAGATGGTATCCGTCGATGATAGGATGGATCGAGCACCAAGGCCGCCAAAGCTCTGTGACGGATACTGGTTGGGTGGTCCCGGCGATCAAAGGTGATCGGACAAGCCAACCACGGGTTGAATTTCTGGGCGACAGGCTCTACGGTGTAGATGTCCCTTAATGCGCGCTTGCACTCCCTCTTGGGGATGTGGGTGACATATATCATGTTCACCATTTTCACCTCGGGGCAAACTTATTTTCTCCCCAAGTGTTTGGAGGGCGAGGCTCATCATCGTCCTCGCTTTGAGGTCCCTTCCCTTTATGTTCGATGTTTAATTTACCGACATGTTTAAAAACCCAACAGTTTATGTTGGTGTGGTTGGCAGGCTTGTCAAGGGCGCCATGGATCTGGCCAGGCCTATACAATATTTTGTCTAAATTTTATGGACCGTCCCTATTTCCCTTGAATGGCTTCTTCCGCTGACCGGGTTTAGAGCCACTGAATCCAGCATTTACTGACATATCATCTGTTTCTTCGTTGTTGTTCCGACGCTTGTTTTTGCTGCGTAGTGGCCTTACATTGCCATCCCTGGCCTCGGAGGTACCGGGGTCGCTGGTACTTTTTCTTCTACGAGCTAACCAGCTATCTTCGCCCGCACAGAAGAGGGTCATAAGTGCAGTAAGAGCTGCCACTGTCTTCGGCTTTTCCTAACCGAGGTGCCGGGCGAGCCATTCGTCACGGACGCTGTGTTTAAATGCCACTAAGGCTTCGGCGTCTAGACAGTCGATGATTTGGTTCTATTTAATTAAGAACTGAGTCCAAAGTTTGCGGGCTCACTCACCGGGTTGTTGGACTATGTGACTTTGGTCATCAGCGTTCGGTGGCCGGACATAAGTGCCCTGAAAGTTGTCCCGAAAAGCGTCCTCTAAGTCCTCCCAGCTGCCAATGGAGTTCTCTAGGAGGCTATTCAACCAGTGCCATGATGTTCCTTTTAGCTTTAGAGGGAGGTATGTAATGGCATGGAGATCATCTCCATGAACCATGTGAATGTGGAGAAGGAAATCTTCAATCCATAGAGCGGGATCTGTTGTTCCGTCGTATGACTCGATGTTTACGGGTTTAAACCCTTCCAGAAACTGGTGCTGCATTACCTCATCGGTAAAGCACATGGGGTGCGCGGCACCTCTGTACGAAGCAACATCACAACGGAGTTCAGATGACACCTGAGTCCGGGGCTGACCCCGGACTTGGTTATGTTTGTCGTGCCAGGCTTGATAGCCATTGTTTAATGCTGGAGCATGTCCTCTTGATCCATAGATTGATCTTGTTTGGTCGGCTCTATTGGTCAGTTCCTAATGTAGGTCGTACATGTAGCCTGGAGCCATTGTCTCCTTGCCTATATGGCGAGGGGGTAAGGGCTGGTATTCGGCGTGATCGGCCACTTTGTCCCGTCCATGTCATGGTCGGTCTGGTTGGTCAGCATGATTGTATTTTGATGGTATGGGCTCAAAGGCATCCTCGTCGAATTGTGGCAGTAGCTTGCGCTTGGGATAACTTTTAGTTTGGCGCTCAAGGCCGTATCCCTCTTCGGCAGCCAGGACCTTGGTCCATCTGTCATTGAGCGTATCCTGTTCATCTTGTAACTGCTGTTGTTTCTTTTTCAGGCTCTGTGCAGTAGCGATGAGCCGTTGCTTGAAGCATTCTTGTTCAAGGGGTTCCTCTAGGACGATGAAACCTTCGTTACTGAGACTAACATCCTATTTGGAGACATGTAAGTAGTTACTATCTTCCTAATCCCTGTGATCGGTGAGCTCGTCGGGGTTGACCTGACCCTCTTCTCTCTCATCCTGCTCGAACTCAGGCTCAACGGGGTGGTCAGAGTCTTCGGCGTTGTCCGGAGTGTCATTATCTCCGGTGCCGGTATTGCTTTCCCGCGCTCGACGCGATCAAGAGCGGCGCCGCTAACGTCGGCGTTTTGGTGGTTCATCGACGGACTTATCCTCATCTGGGTCTTGAGTGCCATCGTCGTCCTTCTTCTCAGGCATGTCCACCATGTATACATCATAAGTAGAATTGGCCGTCCAACGCCCAGTGATAGGTGGGTTTTAACCTGGTTCAGCTCCGGCATCGTCGTCCATGCCATCGATGTCTTCAGAGGCATAGTCTAGCATGTCGGTTAGGTCCTCGATAGTGGCTATTAAGTGGGTGGTGGGTGGGACGTAAAATTCCCTGCTCTCAGCCCCCAGTTCAAGTTGGGCGTAGTTTGATGGTGATACTTCCGTGATGGCGAGAGATCGCATTAGGTCCAGTGTTTCTTTTAAGAGCGAAAGCTGGACAAGCGTCTGAGGATCTGTGGGGCTAGGTTCAGTAATAACCATTGGACCAAGCCTGATGGAAGCAGACCTCAAGATATCGGAGTTGACGTCCAGAGGCAAATCCGGCTTCCCAATGATGGGGAGAGCCCCATTTGAGTTCAGGTCCGCCGACGGCATGATCACATCAGGGTCTTCGGCTGGAAGCTCCTTGATGGGAGAGGGTCCGATGGGGTTCGCCCTCCCGTCTTCGGACAGAGTGGTCCGCCCCGGATCTAAGGCTAGTGCGGGCATGAGAGTCGAACTTTGAATGGGATTTAATGATGGATCTGAAGGGCCTTCTTCGTATGGGTGGGGAGCGCCGGACGAGGCCGTGAACCCCTCGAAGATCAAATCTCCTCGGATATCGTCGATGTAGTTCAAACTTCCAAACCTGATCTGGTGATCAGGGGCATAGCTGTTGACCTGCTCAAGGTGACCGGTCGAGTTGGCACGTAGCACGAAGCCACCAAACACAAAGAGTTGACTAGGGAGAAAGGTCTCCCCGGAAGAAGTGTCGTCGTTGATGACAAGGCGAGCCATCGATCCTTCTGTCGACAACACAACAGAACTGCCAACGAAAGCACCAATGTCGATGTCAAAACCGGCAGATCTCGGTTTGGGGGTCCCAAGCTGTGTATCTAAGGACTGATGGTAACAAGGGACGCAATGTTTACCCAGGTCCGGGCCCTCTTAAAGGAGGTAAAACCCTACGTCCTGCTTGATTATATTGGATGTGTATAAGGCTTACAAGAGTTGATCTACCTGGAGACCGTAATGGCTAAACCCTAGTTGTCTAGCCTATGAGTTCTGATAATCTCGATGGACTAATCCCTCCGGTTTATATACACACCAGAGGGGCCTAGGGTTGTACATAGTCGATTTGCAAAAGTAAAGAAATAATACACCTGGACACCAAATTTGCCATCCACGCATATGGGAGTCCTATCCGAACATGGGGGATAGTCTTCTGCATAATCTGGACACCCGAGGACCCCCTAATGTAGGACTCCCTCAACGGGTAACAAGTACAAAAAGTAACTAAGGTGCAGAAAGATGGCCCAATCCTTTTTTCAGCAAAGGGCAAGTGTCGGTGTCAAAACCAGCGGATCTCGGGTAGGGGGTCCCGAACTATGCGTCTAGGCCGGATGGTAACAGGAGGCAGGGGACACAAATTTTACCCAGGTTCGGGCCCTCTTGATGGAGGTAAAACCCTACGTCCTGCTTGATTAATATTGTTGATATGGGTAGTACAAGAGTAGATCTACCACGAGATCAGATAGGCTAAACCCTAGAAGCTAGCCTATGGTATGATTGTATGTTGTGGTTGTTATCCCCTACGGACTAAAACCCTTCGGTTTATATAGAAACCGAAGAGGGTTAGGGTTACACAAGGTCGGTTACAAAGGAGGAGATATCCATATCCGTATTGCCTAGCTTGCCTTCCACGCCAAGTAGAGTCCTATCCGGACACGAGACGAAGTCTTCAATCTTATATCTTCATAGTCTAACAGTCCGGCCAATGGAGATAGTCCGGCTGTCCAGAGACCCCCTAATCTAGGACTCCCTCAGTAGCCCCTGAACCAGGCTTCAATGACGATGAGTCTGGCGCGCAGTATTGTCTTCGGCATTGCAAGGCGGGTTCCTTCTCCGAATACATCACAGAAGAATTTGAATACGAGGATAGTGTCCGACCCTGCAAAATAAGTTCCACATACCACCGTAGAGAGAATAATATTTTCGCAAGTCTAATTTGCTGACTTGTTTTGATAGTATGACGTTATGTCATGGCCCGGTGATTATTCGAACCGTTTCCTTTAACTAGACCCGCGCATAACGCGAGGCAGTTTTTCGACACATCTTTGTCAAAGCAGAGACCGTGTCCCCTTATTACGGGATTCTCATCAATACGGGCATGGGTAACCCAACCGCGCCATCGATTACGATGCTTGGGGGATAAGCGAGTTTTACCAGGTGAAAGAACATGCGGTGCCCCCATGTTTGGTTTTGATAATTGATGACAATCTCTATGGACTAATGGTTGCCTTGAGTTATATTTGAAGGTTTTGTCCATAGGATTTTCTTGGAGTACATGTGTTGGTTTCAAGGAGAGTTTGTGTCGACCAAGGTGCTATTCAAGGAATTATCCAAAGATTGGTCATTTGAGAGTTGAGCTTATTGCAAGCATGTCTTGAAGAAGAAGATTGTTTGATCATTCATGTTTACCTTCAGGATATCATCCAAATGAAGAGAGTTGGAAAGAATCAAGGTTGATCAAGACTAAGTCAAGAGTGAATCAAGTTGATCAACACATAAAGCGTACATGATGTACAGACGGATCAAGTGATCCCATGGTATGGTAAGCATTGTCCATTACGCTTTGTGTACTGACCCATGGTCTTCGTGAGAGTTCTCTGTGGGGTTAGGTTGCGGTGTGTAAATTCAAGTGAAGCATCACGAAGAGACCAAATGCTTGAAGCTTTCCGTCCATTGTGGTGACAATGGACTTGTGACGATGTGCGGAAGAGTGGCTCACCCATAGTGGAGTATGGGGGAGCAATCCACTAGTCTTCATCGAGCCAACACAATCAAGAAAGGTGGTCCAACTTGAGGGAGTCAAGATCGTCATCATCTAGCTCAAGTGGACCATGTGCAAGGCAAAGGTTTGCCCTTGATAGGTTTTCTATTTTACCGGTCTCATGATGGTAGTTGGGAGACCGGGTAATAGGATCGATTGCCGTACTATCAAGGGGGGCTCTCGATGAGTAGCTTGATCATATCATTCGTAGAGAGCTCAAACCATTGCATACTTGCATCATCTTTCTTGGTTCTTGTTTGGTTCTCATTGTGAGTCTTAGAGCTTATGGTCATCTTGATGACAAGCTTGAGTTCATCGAAAACAGAGTTCGCATGCATCTGCTATGATGTTTTCGGTGTTGGAGGTTTTACCGGTCTTTCTGAGGAAGGGTTCTCACCGTTTTCTTATGGGCCTTTTCTCATTTGCTTCTTATTGATATTTCTGTCAATATTGTGTTATCCCATGTCGTTAGCTTTCCAACAAACTTGGTTTCGTTGAATTCGGAGTCCGTTTGCAGAAGATATGGCTGTTTTTGTAAAGGCTGCAGCGGTACTACCGTGGCTAGAGCGGATGTAATTTTTTACTACCGCTCCAGAGCAGTACTACCGCGGCTCCTGAGCGGTAGTACCGCTCCAGAGCAGTACTACCGCGGCTCCTAAGCGGTAGTACCGCTCCGGACCAAAATCTCGTGTTTTGCTCAGCGGAAGTAGGCACGGAAGTATTTTTTTGTACCGCTCGCAAGCAGTAGTACCGCTACCATTTGCGGTAGTACCGTGAGGTCGAGCGGTAGTACCGTGAGGACGAGCGGTAGTACCGCTCCGGCGGTTCTACTGGCATTTTGCCTCCTCGCTGTTGTTTTTCAAAGGGGTACTTTTGCCCTAGTGGTAGTACCGCTCTATGCGGGCTGTGAGCATAACGGTTGGATTTTTCCCCACCTATAAAAGGGGGTCTTCTTCCCCAATGAACCCAATCTCTTGAGCTCGTTTTTGCCCCCATTGTTGACCTTCTTTGAGCTTGCTAACTCTGAATCCCTCCATGGATTTTTGCTAGTTTTTGAGGGAAAAGAGAGAGGAGATCTAGATCCACATTTCCACCAATCACTTTCTCCTCTTTGTGAGGGGAACCCCTTGGATCTAGATCTTGGAGTTCTTGGTGTTCTCCTTCTTGTTCTTCCTCTCATTTTCCCCCCTAGTATTAGTTGCTTCGGTGGGATTTGAGAGAGAAGGACGTGGGCACTCCGTGTGCCCTTGCCATTGCATTTGGTGCATCGGTTTGAGTTCTCCATGTGATACGTGGAAGTTACAAGTTGAGAAGCTTATTACTCTTGGGTGCTTGGTACCCTTGAGCTTGTTCCTCTTGGGTGCTTGGGCGCCCTAGACAGTTGGTGGTGTTCGGAGCTCAATCATTGTGGTGTAAAGCTCCGCGCAAGCGTCAGGGTCTCCAATTAGGTTGTGGAGATTGACCCAAGCAATTTGACGGGTACCGGTGACCGCCCCCAAGGGTTGCAAAAGTGTACGGGTTCGGTGACCGCCCCCGAGGGTTGCCATTTGTATGGGTTCGGTGACCGCCCTCAAGGGTCCCTTAGTGGAATCACGACATCTTGCATTGTGCGAGGGCATGCGGAGATTACGGTGGCCCTAGTGGCTTCTTGGGGAGCATTGTGCCTCCACACCGCTCCAAACGGAGATTAGGATCCGCAAGGGTGTGAACTTCGGGATACATCGTCGTCTCCGCATGCCTCGGTTATCTCTTACCCGAGCTCTTTACTTATGCACTTTACTTTGTGATAGCCATATTGTTTCTTATCATATATCTTTCTATCACCTAGTAGTTTATCTTGCTTAGCATAAGTTGTTGGTGCACATAGGTGAGCCTAGTTGTTTTAGGTTTTGTGCTTGGCAAATTAACCGCTAGGTTTATTCCGCATTTGTTCAAGCCCAAACCGTAATTATTTTAAAGCGCCTATTCACCCCCCCCCCCCTAGGCGACATCCACGATCTTTCACCAGGCTAGTGGGGACGCTTAGTTTCATCCACCCATATAAAGGGATAAGGATTTACCTTTTCATCCACGCCTTCTTCCTCCTTTGCTTATCCGTTTTCGCACACTCGAGCTCTAGAGCCCAAGTCCGCACTTCCCACCTCAACCTTGTCCAACCATGTCTGTAACGGGAGGCAGGTGGATGGTCTCCTCCGTCACAGAGGGAGACATCAAGAAGCTACGCGGAGCTGGATACTTAGCCGCCAATATCGCGCATCGGCTGCCTGCTGCGGGGCAGATCGTCCCTACCCCGGAACCTCACGAGAGGGTAGTCTTCCTCCACCACTTCCTCCGCGGACTAGGGTTTCCCCTCCATCCATTCGTCCGTGGTCTCATGTTCTACTACGGGATGGACTTTCATGATCTGGCCCCGAACTTCGTCCTCAACATTTCGGCGTTCATCGTCGTGTGTGAGGCTTTCCTCCGCATCCGGCCCCACTTTGGCCTGTGGTTAAAGACCTTATATATCAAGCCAAAGGTGGTACGAGGCCAACAAGCAGAATGCGGCGGAGCCATGGTGGGCAAGGTGCCCAACGTTATATGTCTTAAAGGCTCCTTCGTGGAGACAATAAAGGGATGGCAATCGGCGTGGTTCTACATCACCGAGCCGTGCGACGCCAAATGGGCGGCAGCCCCGAGTTTCGATCCGGATTCCCTACACGGCTCACTTCCTGGAAAGAGAAGGGCTTGTCGTGGGGTTCATCGGTGGAGCTGAATGGACTCCAGAAATGTATCCGGAGTATGGCAAGCAAGAAGCTCAAGCTTGTCAACATAGTCCAGGTTATGCTCATCCGCCGGATCCTCCTGTGTCAACAACGGGATTTTAACTTGTGGGAGTTCGACCCGGCCCGGCACCAGACTCTGAGCGAGCTCTTTGATATGACGCACAAGGATGTCTGGAAGGTGCTGTTCAAGGGCGCCGAGGTCCCTCCTTCTCTCGCCGAGGACCGCGGACTAAGCGCAAAGCGCCTAGCACGTTTGGTGAGTTCAATACGTCCCATAGGACATTTATTTCCCCTAGCTTAATCATGTGCGGGGTCTAATCTCCATGCCTTTGACAGGACTGGGTGGAGACGTCGGGGCAGATTAACTGTCCGGCCCCATTGCACGAAGACGCTGCGGGCGCTCTCCTGACGGAGATGCTGACTCCAGCTCCGTACAAGGTGCCGGAGAAGACCAAGAAGGCCAAGGGAACCCAAAAGAGTTCCCGGCGCCAGGTGTTATCGGACTCATCGTCCGATAACTCTGTGGCACACTCCTCCCCCGAAGACGACGAGGAAGAAGAAGATGCTCCCCCTCCAGGCGGGGGAGACAAGAAAAGGAAGGCCGTCCCGACTGGGGGGCGAAGGGTCCAAGAAGGGAAGGACTCTCCTTCCGGACAGCTCCACCACCGCCGATGAAGACGAAGACGTGTGGTTGCCCAGGGCCAAGCCCCTGGGGAGATCGTAAGTATTCAGATACCAGAGTAACTCGTAGCATTCCTTTGTCGCACTGCTTTCCCTAACGCCGAACATGATATTGCAGGCCGCCACGAGCCAGCATCGATGTATCATCAGACGGCTCCCTGGGCTCGTCGGACATGGATAGCGATCCAGTCCCGACCACCACCTCCCCTCATCCTACCGACGACACCGAGGTGCTGTCTCAAGAGGCACCAGACCGAGGGGAGACAGTCCCGGAGGTGCCTCAAGGCGACCTTCTGGATTCCGGGAGCAGAGGGGACGGGGCCCCTGAGAGCTCCGAATTCGGCCCTCGGCCGAACACCGCGCCGGAACCTCCAGCGGTTCCAGGCTTGGACAGGCGGCCTCCTTCTAAGAGGGGCAAGACGCCTGTGCCGGTGACCTCTGTCCATCCAGAGGTGCCGGACAATCTGTTGGAAGCGCTTCGCAGCACTTCCATCGACGAGGAGCACCGTACTGTTATGAGTCCGGTGGTCCAGAAGGTTCAGTCCGCCAAGAGCGGGTTGACTGAAGCCTGTGCCAGCCTTCTAACAGGCTTTGAGGTAAGTGTTTTAATATGTAGTAGAAATATTACCGCATAGAGAGTAGCCCCTAATGCTTTGTTCGGTGTTCACAAAGAAAAGCCGAACAGAGGATCAAATAATATCGCAGGAGATTAATATAAGTATGTCAATATGCATATGCAGGCTTCGCTCCTGGCGTCTGCCGCACTGACTGCGGAGGTCGCCGTACTGAAGCAGGACCTCGAGGGGTCCAGGAGAGAGCTCAGCCTTGCCAAGAGGCAGCTCGAGGAGAACAAGGGTAAGTAATACCCTGTCTATAGATATGTATATATAAAATAAGACGCGATTGCAAAATGACAGGATCATCGTATATTTGCCAGGGGCCACGACCGAGGTGGCGACCCTGAAGCAAGTGCTAACCAAGGCCGAAGATAAAGCGGCCAAGGAGCGCACCGAGCGGGAGAAGCACGAGGCTCAGGTGGGCGAGGTGCAGCAAGAGCTCCAGGTTCTCGTGGCGAAGCACGAGGCGTTGGAGCTTGACTCAAAGACGTGGGAGTCTGAGCTTGCCGCGGCCTCGAGAGCGCAAAAAGTGCCAAGGCCGAAGCCCAAAAGGCCCTCCAGGAGATCGACGCAATGAAGAAGATAGCGGCGGGTAAGGCTTTATATATGCAAAGCAAGCATGTAAAAGTAAATTACCGACTACTTACCCGAATCCGGAGCTCTCCAGGAGCATTCGCAGATTTTCCCCGCGGCGTGTCCGATGCCGCACAATTTTACCAGGCCGAGGATGGAAGCTCAACGGAGAAGTTGTTCTAGTCTTAGTATGCTGAGGCCGAACACCCGGTGCCAATGAGCGACCAGCTGAAGCAGATGGTCGAGCTACATAAGGCGGCCGATCGGGCCATGAAGAGCTTTATAGTCCAGCTGTGGCCTGGCGACGCCCTTCCGAACAGCTTCTTCGGCCTGGTGAGGCAGCTTGTGGATGCCTGCCCGCGGCTGGAGGTCGTCAAGCGATCTGTCTGCATTGAAGGTGCACGTCGGGCTTTCACCCGTGTGAAATTGCAGTGGGTCAAGCTAGACACTGTGAAGCTGATCAAGGAGGGGCCGCCGGAGGGCAAGGAGCACGGCCACCCCGAGCTGTACTATGAGGGTATTCTGCCGGGTGCCCGTCTCATAGCGGACGAGTGTTCAAAACATGTAATATTTGAGTAAGACTTGCTCGTTTTATCCTGTATTTATGAAAACTTGTTTCATATGCGCTATGCAACGCTTGTTTCAATTTAAAATATTACCTTCTGTTTGGCTAGTCCTCGGCTTCATATTGTCTATGCGCTATCCAATCTGAGAGATGGCTAGTCCTCGGCTTCTGCCCCCATGCCACGAGTGTTGGGGTGTTCGGGATAAACTTCAGCACTCTTGTTCCCATGTTTGGGTCCTTCGAGGGAGGTGCTCAGCACAGCGAACAAGGCAACCGGACTAATAATGCTTTATCACTCTCACTTAGCCATAGAATTCTATAATTTTAAATTTCGGCGAAGCCCCTGGTATTCGGAAGGCTGAATTTGGGGCGCGATACACGCCTTTAAGCCGGACAGGGCCGGCCCCTCGCTCTAAGTGGCATAAGTCTTTAGGGACTCGAAAACCTCGCCGAACAGCGACTAGTCTCTCGCCTTATCATGACAGTCAGTTTTAGCTTTCTCTACTAAGGTGCTAAACCCAACAGAACCGGGGCACAATCGCAGTAGTTCTCCTAGCGCTACCTTAGCCGATAGAGCGGAACGTAAGGTATCAAAACATAGGAGCCGGGCAAACCGAACATTTGACCAAAGACATGATTCGGAGCTGATGCATATAATGCTATAAGTTCGGGGTGCCGCACTTGTGAAAGTGTTCGGACTTTTCACACCATATTGTGGGGTATGTAAGCCCCTGGTGTATTGGGCGTACCAAAGTGTACGGTTGCAAGGCGTCATTAATGAACACATGGATATATATATATATATATAACAAGAATGCAATAATAGTCGTAATGTCATGCATTGTTTATTCAAAAAATTGCATTAAAGCATAGTGATACAGATAATGTGATAAGTAAAGAGTAGGACTATGTCCCTTCCAAGGGCAAGCTGAGGAATGATATTAAATCGAATATTTCACTCGTTACTGTAATCCACCTGGGAATTCCGTGGTATGACGTAGCTGCCTGCCTCCTTGGTTGCTGCATCATGTGTTCGGCAATAGTGCTGCCGGACAGTGTTTCCAGAGATTAAGGTCTTGAAAAAAAGGAGAAAAATAACCAAACGGGAAGCCCCTAGTGCGGTTTAATCCGCGTCTTGCGGCGTGCCGCAGTTGTGCCCCCCTCCCCACCTGTGCCCATGGTATTTTTAATGCGTAATTATGTACGCATGGCACGAGTTTCGCCGTTGGGCTGTGATTGGGGTGGCCGCCGTATTGCTACGCGAGCTCAGATCACGCCAGGCGGTCTATTTGCCGATTGCTCCGAGCATGCTTGAAGGTGTCCGGGCTTTGAAGCGCCGAACTAGTTGATTGCCTTGAGAGGCTGCTTTGCGCTTCTGTTGCGAGGGCCGTGGTGTGCTCCTCTGTTCGGAGAGAGCGCTATGTGTTTCCATTGACTGTAATAACTCCGCGAGGTCCTGGCATCTTGAGCTTGAGGTATGCATAATGCGGTACCGCATTGAATCTAGCAAATGTGGTTCGCCCGAGCAGCGCGTGATAACCACTGCGGAACAGGACTATATCAAAGATTAACTCTTCGCTTCAGAAGTTATCCGGGGATCCGAAGACCACTTCCAGTGTAATTGAGCATGTGCAATGGGCCTCCACACCTGGAATGATGCCTTTAAAGGTCGTTTTTGTGGGTTTGATCCTTGAGGGGTCTATACCCATTTTGCGCATTGTTTCCTGATAAAGCAGGTTCAGGCTGCTGCCGCCATCCATAAGGACTCGAGTGAGGTGAAATCCGTCAATGATTGGTTCTAGGACCAGTGCGGCAAATCTGATATGACAGATACTAGTGGGGTGGTCCCTGCGATCGAAGGTGATCGGACAGGAGGACCAAGGGTTGAACTTTGGGGCGACTGGCTCCAAGGCATATACGTACCTGAGCGCACACTTCCGCTCCCTCTTGGCGATGTGGGTTGCGTATATCATGTTCACCGTCCGCACTTGCGGGGGAAACCTCTTCTGTCCTCCGGTGTGCGGCTGCCGGGGCTCCTCCTCGTCATCACTATACGACCCCTTGTCCTTGTTTTCGGCAATTAACTTGCCGGCCTGCTTGAACACCCAACAATCCCTGTTGGTGTGATTGACTGGCTTGTCTGGGGTGTCGTGTATTTGACAGGAGCGATCGAGTATACGGTCCAAGCTGGACGGACCCAGCGTACTTTGTTTGAATGGATTTTTTCGCTGATCAGGTTTAGAGCCTTTGAATCTGGCATTGACTGCCGTATCCTTGGTATTTTTGCTGTTAATGTGGCGCTTATGTTTGTTGCGATGTGACCTTCTATTGCCTTCCTTGGTATCCGAGGTACCATGGTTCTTTGATATGTTATTACTGGGAGCCAGCCAGCTGTCTTCTCCCGCACAAAAGCGGGTCATGAGCGTCGTGAGAGCTGCCATAGATTTCGGCTTTTCCTGACCAAGGTGCTGGGCTAGACACTCGTCTCGGATGTTGTGTTTGAAACCCGCTAAGGCCTCTGCATTCGGACAGTCGATGATTTGATTTTTCTTTGTAAGGAACCGAGTCCAGAATTACCTGGCCGACTCTTCTGGCTGCTGAATTATGTGGCTCAAGTCATCGGTGTCTGTTGGTCGCACATAAGTGCCCTGAAAGTTGTCGAGGAATGCGGCTTCCAGATCTTCCCAACAGGTAATGGAGTCCACTGGCAAGCTGTTAAGCCAATGCCGCGCTGGTCCTTTGAGCTTTAGTGGGAGGTATTTGATGGCGTGTAAGTCATCACCGCGGGCCATGTGGATGTGGAGGAGGAAATCCTCGATCCATACTACGGGATCTGTTGTGCCGTCGTATGATTCAATATTTACAGGTTTGAAACCTTCTGGGAATTGATGATCCAATACTTCGTCTGTAAAGCATAAGGGGTGTACGGCGCCTCTGTATTGGGCTATATCACGACGCAGCTCGAATGGGTCTTGCCCGCTGTGTTCGGCCCGGCCGGATTTGCTTTTACTGTATCCGGCGTGACATTTATCGTCTCACAGAGTGGTGCGCCCTCATGATCCGTAGATCGATCTTGCATGCTTTGCTTTGTCCTCCAATATGTCTTGTAGGTCTGCGTATCTCCCCATGCCTTTTTATTTGAATGGCATCGGGGTGGAGGCTGAGTTTTTGGCTGGAATGCCTCTCTATCGCGGCCACGAGGTGGCCGATCAGCCGTATCATACGCTTCTTCCTCCAGTCGGGGTAGTAACCTGCACTTTGGGTAATTCTTGGAGGGGCGCTCGAGTTTACATTCCTTGGCCGCGAGGACTTCAGTCCATCTGTCAGCTAGCAGATCTTGATCAGCTTGAAGCTTCTGCTGCTTTTTCTTCAGGCTATTTGCCGTGGCCATAAGCCGACGCTTTAAGCGCTCTTGTTTGACGGGATCCTCCGGTACGGCGAATTCATCGTCGCTGAGGCTTGCCTCGTCTTCGGAGGGGGGCATGTAATTGTCATCCTCCTCTTCTCTGTCTGCCGCTCTCTCGGGAGGGCTGGCTCCTCCATCCTCCTGCTCTAAATCTTGCTGGAGGGGATTGTTGTTGTCTTCGACACTATCCGGAGTGTTATTATCTCCTGTGTCGGTATCACCACTCTTGCTCTGGCGGGACTTAGAGCGGCGCCACTAACGTCGGCGCTTGGGTTGCTTCTTGGAGGGGTCATCCTCCGCTATCTCATCGCCATTGCCTTCTTTGGGTGTATCCACCATGTATATGTCATATGACGAGGTGGCTTTCCAGTGCCCTATAGGCGCTGGTTCATGTTCGTCTCCAACATCGTCGTCCATACCGTCGATGTCTTCGGAGTCGAAGTCGAGCATGTCGGTTAGATCATCGACAGTGGCTACGAAGTGGGTGGTGGGTGGGCGTCGAATTTCTTCGTCGTCCGCATCCCAATCCTGTTGGCCATAATCCAGCCAGGGCTCTCCTGACAAAGAGAGAGACCTTAGTGAATTCAGAATGTCACCGAAGGGCGAGTGCTGAAAGATATCCGCGGCGGTGAATTCGATGATCGGCACCCAATCGGATTCGATTGGTAGGGGCGCGGGCGGTTCGGAGTCCAGAAAAGAGTCCGGCACCTTGGAGTCACGGGCTTCGCAGAGGATTAGGCTAGTGTTCGGCTCGATCACCGTTGAGACTGCAGCCCCTGAGGCGGTGTCTAGCCACACGTCCTTGATTGGTGCAGTTGGCTCCGAGCTAAGGGTCGGAGCTGATGCGGGCGCGGCTTCTGGGGTACTGTTCGGCGGCAGAGCTAGGTCATACCCATCGTGATAGTGCGGCGCGCCCGGCTGTGGCTCGAATCCGTCGAAGATCAAGTCTCCACGGATGTCGGCCGTGTAGTTCATACTTCCAAATCTGGCCTGATGGCCAGGGGCGTAGCTTTCAATCTGCTCCAGATGGCCAAGCGAATTAGCCCGCATTGCAAAGCTGCTGAACACGAAGATCTGTCTGGGGAGAAAGGTCTCACCCTGGACCACATCGTTGTTGATGATTGGAGGAGCCATCGGGCCTAAAGGTGACGACACAGAGGAACTCTCAATGAAAGCACCAATGTCGGTGTCAAAACCGGCGGATCTCGGGTAGGGGGTCCCGAACTGTGCGTCTAGGCCGGATGGTAACAGGAGACAGGGGACACAATGTTTTACCCAGGTTCGGGCCCTCTTGATGGAGGTAAAACCCTACGTCCTTCTTGATTAATATTGATGATATGGGTAGTACAAGAGTAGATCTACCACGAGATCAGATAGGCTAAACCCTAGAAGCTAGCCTATGGTATGATTGTATGGTGTGGTTGTTGTCCCCTACGGACTAAAACCCTTCGGTTTATATAGACACCGGAGAGGGTTAGGGTTACACAAGGTCAGTTACAAAGGAGGAGATATCCATATCCGTATTGCCTAGCTTGCCTTCCATGCCAAGTAGAGTCCTGTCCGGACACGAGACGAAGTCCTGAATCTTATATCTTCATAGTCTAACAATCTGGCCATTGGAGATAGTCCGGCTGTACGGAGACCCCCTAATCCAGGACTCCCTCAGCAAGCCTGGACGAACTCTTATATAATGCAAAGCGCTCCCGAGGACACATGGGAATTACTATCAAGCTAGTTTTCATCATGCTCATATGAGTCACGTTCATTACTTTGATAATTTGATATGTGGGTGGACCGGTGCTTGGGTGTTGTTCTTACTTGGACAAGACTCCTGCTTATGATTAACCCCTCTCGCAAGCATCTGCAACTATGAAAAAAGAATTAAGATAAATCTAACCATAGCATGAAACATGTGGATCCAAATCAGCCCCTTACAAAGCAACGCATAAACTAGGGTTTAAGCTTATCTTACTCTAGCAACCCATCATCTACTTATTACTTCCCAATGCCTTCCCCTATGCCCAAATAATGGTGAAGTGTCATGTAGTTGATATTCACATAACACCACTAGAGGAGAGACAAAATACATCTCATCAAAATATCGAACGAATACCAAATTCACATGATTACTTATAACAAGACTTCTCCCATTTCCTCAGGAACAAACGTAACTACTCACAAAGCATATTCACATTCATAATCAAAGGAGTATTAATTATCATTAAGGATATGAACATATGATCTTCCACTGAATAAAGCAACTAGCATCAACTTCAAGGAGTAACCAACACTACTAGCAAACCACATGTACCAATCTGAGGTTTTGAGACAAAGATCGGATACAAGAGATGAACTAGGGTTTGAGAGGAGATGGTCCTGGTGAAGATGTTGATGGAGATTGAACCCCTCTCGATGAGAGGATCATTGGTGATGACGATGGCTTCGATTTCCCCCTCAGGGAGGGAAGTTTTCCCCAGCAGAACAGCTCCGGCGAAGCACTAGATTGGTTCTGCCCAAGTTCCACCTCGAGACGGCGGCGCTTCGTCCCGAAAGCTTCCTCCTGTTTTTTTCAGGTCAAAACCCTTCATATAGCAGAAGATGAGCATCGGGGGGCTGCCAGGTGGCCCACAAGGCAGGGGCGTGCCAAGGGGTGTAGGGCACGCCCCCCACCCTTGTGGCTGCCTGGTGGGTCCTCTCAGGTGCTTTCTTCACCCAATATTTTTTATATATTCCAAAATAATTCTCTGTAAATTTTCAGGAATTATGGAGTTGTGCAAAATAGGTCTCTCAGATTGCTCATTTTCCAGTCCAGAATTCCAGCTGCCGGCATTCTCCCTCTTCATGTAAACCTTGTCAAATAAGAGAAAAAGGCAAAAGTATTGTACCATAATGTGTAGGGATTTTTACATATGTGCCCATGGTTCCTTAGCCAAACTCATCCATGCCCACGCTCTTAATGTTTGCTCACTTTTCCCCCACTCTCTTGTCTGAAACCCTCAGAAATGGTCACAAACGGTGGATGTTGTCGGGTCAGTGCTTTGACCGTTAACTCTGACGAGTGGGGCCACTGAAGGAAATATGCCCTAGAGGCAATAATAAAGTTGTTATTTATATTTCCTTATATCATGATAAATGTTTATTATTCATGCTAGAATTGTATTAACCGGAAACTTAGTACATGTGTGAATACATAAACAAATAGAGTGTCCCTAGTATGCATCTACTTGACTAGCTCCTTAATCAAAGATGGTTAAGTTTCCTAGCCATGGACATGTGTTGTCATTTGATGAACGGGATCACATCATTAGAGAATGATGTGATGGACAAGACCCATCTGTTAGCTTAGCATAATGATCGTTCAGTTTTATTGCTATTGCTTTCTTCATTACTTATACATGATCCTCTAACTATGAGATTAAGCAACTCCTGAATACCGGAGGAACACCTTGTGTGCAATCAAATGTCACAACATAACTGGGTGATTATAAAGATTCTCTACAGGTGTCTCCGATGGTTTTTGTTGAGTTGGCATAGATCGAGATTACGATTTGTCACTCCATATATCGGATAGGTGTCTCTAGGCCCTCTCGGTAATGCACATCACTATAAGCCTTGCAAGCAATGTGACTAATGAGTTAGTTACGGGATGTTGCATTACGGAACGAGTAAAGAGACTTTTCAGTAATGAGATTGAACTAGGTATTGAGATACCGACGATCGAATCTCGGGCAAGTAACATACCGATGATAAAGGGAACAACGTATGTTGTTATGCGGATTGATCGATAAAGATCTTCGTAGAATATGTAGGAGCCAATATGAGCATCTAGGTTCCGCTATTGGTTATTGACCGGAGATGAGTCTCGGTCATGTCTACATAGTTCTCGAACCGTAGGGTCCGCACGCTTAACGTTCTCTAATGATTTGTATTATGAGTTATGTGATTTGATGACCGAAGTTTGTTCGGAGTCCCGGATGAGATCGGGGACGTGATGAGGAGTCTCGAAATGGTCGAGACGTAAAGATCGATATATTGGAAGGCTATATTTGGACATCGAAAAGGTTCCGAGTGATTCAGGTATTTTTCGTAGTACCGGAGAGTTACGGGAATTCGTATTGGGCCTTAATGGGCCATACGGGAAAGGAGAGAAAGGCCTCAAGGGTGGCCGTGCCTCTTCCCCATGGACTGGTCCGAATTGGACTAGGGAAAGGGGGCGCCCCTTCCTTCCTTCTCCTTCTCCCTTCCATTTTTCTTATTCCATGTAGGAGGTGGAATCCTACTAGGACTAGGGAGTCCTAGTAGGACTCCACACTTTGGGAGCGCCCTATGAGGGCCGGCCTCCTCCTCCCTCCATCCTTTATATACATGGCCAGGGGGCACCCCAGAGACACACAAGTTGATCATTGATCTCTTAGCCGTGTGCGGTGCCCCCCTCCACCATAATCCACCTTGATCATATCGTAGTGGTGCTTAGGTGAAGCCCTGTTCTAGTAGCATCATCATCACCGTCATCTCGCCATCGTGCTGACGAAGCTCTCCCTCGACACTCTGCTGGATCATGAGTTCATGGGACGTCACCGAGCTGAACGTGTGCAGATTGCGGAGGTGCCGTACTTTCGGTACTAGGATCGGTCGGATCGTGAAGATGTACGACTACATCAACCGCGTTGTCATAACGCTTCGGCTTATGGTCTACGAGTGTACGCAGACAATACTCTCCCCTCTCGTTGCTATCCATCACCATGATCTTGCGTGTGTGTAGGATTTTTTTTGAAATTACTATGTTCCCCAACAGTGGCATCCGAGCCAGGTTTATGCGTAGATGTTATATGCACGAGTAGAACACAAAGGAGTTGCGGGTGTGGGTATATACATATTGCTTGCCGCCACTAGTTGTTTCCTGATTCAGCGGTATTGTTGGATGAAGCGGCTCAGACCGACATTACGCATACGCTTACGTGAGACTAGTTCTACCGACGTGCTTCGCACATAGGTAGCTGGTGGGTGTCAGTTTCTCCAACTTTAGTTGAATCAGATTCAATGAACAGGGTTCTTTCTGAAGATCAAAAAGCAATCACTATACCGCGTTGTGGTTTTTGATGCATAGGTAAGAACGGTTCTTGCTCAGCCCGTAGCAGCCACGTAAAACTTGCAACAACAAAGTAGAGGACGTCTAACTTGTTTTTGCAGGGCATGTTGTGATGTGATACGGTCAAAACGTGAAGAGATATAAATTGTTGTATGAGATGATCATGTTTTCGGCAACTGGCAGAAGCCTTATGGTTGTCTCTTTATTGCATAAGATGCAAGCGCCATATAATTGCTTTACTTTATCGATATGCGATAGCAATAGTTGCAAAAGCAATAGTTGGCGAGAAGACCATGTGACGACATGTTGATAGAGATCAAGATGATGGAGATCATGGTGTCATGCCGGTGACGATGGAGATCATGACGATACTCTGGAGATGGAGATCAAAGGCACAAGATGATAATGGCCATATCATGTGACATATTTTGATTGCATATGATATTTATATTTTATGCATCTTATTTTGCTTAAGTTCGACGGTAGCATTATAAGATGATCTCTCACTAAATTTGAAGGTATAAGTGTTCTCCCTGAGTATGCACCGTTGCTACAGTTCGTCATGCCGACACACCACGTGATGATCGGCTGTGATAAGCTCTACGTTCACATACAACGGGTGCAAGCCAGTTTTGCACACGCAGAATACTCGGGTTAAACTTGACGAGCCTAGCATATGCAGATATGGCCTCGGAACACTGGAGACCGAAAGGTCAAGCATGAATCATATAGTAGATATGATGAACATAGTGATGTTCACCATTGAAGACTACTCCACCTCACGTGGTGATCGGACATGGTTTAGTTGATTTGGATCACGTGATCATTTAGATGACTAGAGGGATGTCTATCTAAGTGGGAGTTCCTAAGTAATATGATTAATTGAAGTTTAATTTATCATGACCTTAGTCCTAATAGTATTCGCATAGCTATATTGTAGATCAATTGCTCGTGCATAGCTTCCCCATTTTATTTATGATATGTTCCTAGAGAAAACTATGTTGAGACATGTTAGTAGCAATGATGCGTACTAGCTCTGTGATCTGAGGATTATCCTCATTGCTGCACAGAAGAATTATGTCCTGCACCGCTAGGTGATGGACCTTTTGTAGGAGCAAATGCAGACGTTATGAACGTTTGACAAAGTCGTTATGATGACTACTTGATAGTTTAGTGCACCATTCTTTACGGCTTAGAACCGGGACTTCAAAAACGTTTTGAACGCCACGGAGCATATGAGATGTTCCAAGAGCTGAAATTGGTATTTCAGACTCATGCCCGTGTTAAGAGCTATGAGACCTCTGACAAGTACTTTGCCTACAAATGGAGGAGAATAGCTCAGCTAGTGAGCATGTGCTCAGAATGTCTGAGTACTACAATCACTTGAATCAAGTGGGAGTTAATCTTCCAGATAAGATAGTGATTCACAGAGTTCTCTAGTCACTATCACCAAGTTCTAGAACTTCGTGATGAACTATAATATGCAAGGGATGACGAAAACGATTCCCGAGCTCTTTGTGATGCTGAAATCGACAAAGGTAGAAATCCAGAAAAGCATCAAATGTCGATGGTTGACAAAACCACTAGTTTCAAGTAAAAGGGCAAGGGAAAGAAAGGGAACTACAAGAAGAATGGCAAGCAAGTTGCCACTCCCATAAAGAAGCCCAATGCTAGACCGAAGCCTGAAACTGAGTGCTTTTACTGCAAAGGAAATGGTCACTGGCAGTGGATATGCCCTAGATTATTGGTGGATAAGAAGGATGGCATAGTGAACAAAGGTATATTGGATATACATGTTATTGATGTGTACTTTACTAGTGTTTATAGCAACCCCTCGGTATTTGATATTGGTTCAGTTGCTAAGAGTTGTAACTCGAAACGGAAGTTGCAAAATAAACAAAGACTAGTTAAGGGCGAGGTAATGATGTGCATTGGAAGTGATTCCAAGGTTGATAAGATCACCATAGCACACTCCCTTTATCTTCAGGATTAGTGTTGAACCTAAAGTAAATGTTATTTGGTGTTTGCGTTGAGCATAATATGATTGGATCATGTTTACTGCAATACGGTTATTCATTTAAGTCTAAGAATAATTGTTAATCTGTTTACATGAATAAAACCTTCTGTGGTCATACACCCAAGGTGAATGGTTTATTGAATCTCGATTGTAGTAATACACATATTCATAATATTGAAGCCAAAAGATGCAAAGTTAATAATGATAGTGCAACCTATTTGTGGCACTGTCGTTTAGGTCATATTGGTGTAAAGTGCATGAAGAAACTCCATGCTGATGGACTTTTGGAATCACTTGATGCTTGCGAACCATGCCTCATGGGCAAGATGACTAAGACTCTGTTCTCCGGAACAATGGAGCGAGCAACTGACTTATTGGAAATAATGCATACTGATGTATGTGATCTGATAAGTGTTGAGGCTCGCGGCGGGTATTGTTATTTTCTGACCTTCACAAATGATTTGAGCAGATATGGGTATATCTACTTAATGAAACATAAATCTGAAACATTTGAAAAGTTCAAAGAATTTTAGAGTGAAGTGGAAAATCATCGTAACAAGAAAATAAAGTTTCTATGATCTGATCACGGAGGCGAATATTTGAGTTACGAGTTTGGTCTTCATTTGAAACAATGTGGAATAGTTTCGCAACTCACGCCACCTAGAACATCACAGCATAATGGTGTGTCCGAATGTTGGAATCGTACTTTATTGGAGACTAAAGGAATTATGCCCTAGAGGCAATAATAAAGTTTTTATTTATATGTCCTTATATCATGATAAATGTTTATTACTCACGCTAGAATTGTATTAACCGGAAACTTAGTACATGTATGAATACATAGACAAAGAGAGTGTCCCTAGTATGCCTCTACTTAACTAGCTCATTAATCAAATATGGTTAAGTTTCCTAGCCATGGACATGTGTTCTCATTTGATGAACGAGATCACATCATTAGAGAATGATGTGATGGACAAGACCCATCCGTTAGCTTAGCATAATGATCGTTCAGTTTTATTGCTACTGCTTTCTTCATAACTTATACATGTTCCTCTAACTATGAGATTATGCAACTCCTGAATACCGGAGGAACATCTTGTGTGCTATCAAACGTCACAACTAAACTAGGTGATTATAAAGATGCTCTATAGGTGTCTCCGATGGTGTTTGTTGAGTTGGCATAGATCGAGTTTAGGATTTGTCACTCCGTGTATTGGAGAGGTATCCCTGGGCCCTCTCGGTAATGCACATCACTATAAGCCTTGCAAGCAATGTGACTAATGAGTTAGTTACGGGATGTTGCATTACGGAACGAGTAAAGAGACTTTTCAGTAACGAGATTGAACTAGGTATTGAGATACCGACGATCGAATCTCATGCAAGTAACATACCGATGACAAAGGGAACAATGTATGTTGTTATGTGGTTTGACCGATAAAGATCTTCGTAGAATATGTAGGAGCCAATATGAGCATCCAGGTTCCGCTATTGGTTATTGACTGGAGATGAGTCTCGGTCATGTCTACATAGTTCTCGAACCCATAGGGTCCGCACGCTTAACGTTCTCTAACAATTTGTATTATGAGTTATGTGATTTGATGACCGATGTTTGTTCGGAGTCCCGAATGAGATCGGGGACATGATGAGGTGTCTCGAAATGGTCGAGACGTAAATATCGATATATTGGAAGGCTATATTCGGACATCGGAAAGGTTCTGAGTGATTCGGGTATTTTTTTTGGAGTACCAGAGAGTTACGGGAATTCGTATTGGGCCTTAATGGGCCATACGGGAAAGGAGAGAAAGGCCTAAAGGGTGGCTGTGCCCCTTCCCCATGGACTGGTCCGAATTGGACTAGGGAAAGGGGGCGCCCCCTTCCTTCCTTCTCCTTCTCCCTTCCATTTTTCTTATTTCATGTAGGAGGTGGAATCCTACTAGGACTAGGGAGTCCTAGTAGGACTCCACACTTTGGGCGCGCCCTATGAGGGCCGACTTCCTCCTCCCTCCATCCTTTATATACATGGCTAGGGGGCACCCCAGAGACATACAAGTGGATCATTGATCTCTTAGCCGTGTGCGGTGCCCCCCTCCATCATAATCCACCTCGGTCATATCGTAGCCGTGCTTAGGCAAAGCCTTGTTCCGGTAGCATCATCATCACCGTATCACGCCGTCGTGCTGACGAAGCTCTCCCTCGACACTCTGCTGGATCGTGAGTTCATCGGATGTCACCGAGCTGAACGTGTGCAAATCACGGGGGTGCCGTACTTTCGGTACTAGGATCGGTCGGATCGTGAAGACGTACGACTACATCAACCGTGTTGTCATAACGGTTCCACTTACGGTCTACGAGGGTACATAAACAATACTCTCCCCTCTTGTTGCTATGCATCACCATGATCTTGCATGTGCGTAGGAAATTTTTTGAAATTACTGCGTTCCCCAACAGCCATGCTGGACTGTGTCACCCGTTGGACCTGACAAGTGGGGCAGCCTTGGACGGTGGCGCTGTTCAACCGTCGGGTCGTGGTTTCATTGGACTATTGGGCTGTTGCATGAAACGTCTGCACGCGCCACCACGACAGAAGCCTGCAATGCATGCACGACATATCCAGCTAGCCTGCTACACATGCACGCAGCTAGCCTACCTGCATGCGTCGATGCATGCCGACCGAGCCTCTTTCGTGCACGCCAGCCGCCACGGATGCAGTGACAGCCGCTGCCTGCATGCGCCGATGCTTGTCTCCTCAATTCAGAACATCGTTTGATCCTTTTCGATCCACTCGCATCTACACCTGTTTTTCTATGACAAATAAATTGAACAATTTTTTTATTGTTTTTGGCTGCGTGCACTAGGTGGCTACATAGCTCAAGATTCTCAAAACACTTTGAGGCTAGCCAACAAGAGTGGTGGTGTTGTCACCTACAACTATATGAAAGACTACAAGGGCAACACTCACAAGTGCCTAATGGAAAAGATGGAGAGGGCCAAAACTCTCCTGACAAGGTCAAGGTAACCCTCCTCTTTTCACTCCTTCTACTCCTTGTGATGAGTATCTTGATGCGGGGAATAATTATGATGATGATGATGATAAAGATGATCCTATGCTTGCTAAAGTAAATAAGTTCATGTGCTCCCTCAAAGGAAAGAAGCTCACTATGTTTCGTATGCTTATGGAGATGGTGCGTAAGCACACCATCACCATTAAGGAACTTGAAACCCTCGTCACCGAGGAAGCTTCCTCAAGGTGGTGGTGGCTTGTGTAGCTATGCATGCACTAGGTGCTTACGAACAAAGCAAGCTCTCTCAAAAAACAATCAATAATTCAAAAAAGTACAAACTAGCAAGGACTTAATAATAGGATAGATAGAAAACTTAATAATAGAACTTAATAACATAACATAGAGGGCCAACAAGCCCAGAGCACGATCATATAGTTCAATTACAACTTAATAACATAACATAGATTAAAAAAAAGATAAAAAAAGATAGAGGGTTCTAAATCCTAGCCGCCGCCTTCTCCACCTCGCTCCTCCGGGCGCCCTTCACTGCTCCTCCGGGTATTGTCGATGGGGTACGGCAGAGTGAGCATGCGCGACGCGGAGGGAATATGTTGTTGTACTCTGTGGAGATGTTGTGAGTGGTGAAAGCGGTGAACTTGCAGCCACACCAAAACACGTGGCCGAGGAGGTAGAAGGCGTCGAAGGGGTTGGTGAAGTGGGCAAGGATAGCAACCACCACCCCGTTTTGGATAACCTCCTCGACGCGGAACATCGTTGGAGATCCCCATGGGAGGTGGCGGTAGCTGATGACCCACAAGTATAGGGGATCAATTGTAGTCCTTTCGATAAGTAAGAGTGTCGAACCCAAGGAGGAGCAGAAGGAAATGACAGGCGGTTTTCAGCAAGGTATTCTCTGCAAGCACTGAAATTATAAGTAAGGAGTAGTTTGATAGCAAGATAATTTGTAACGAGCGAGTAACGGTAATGGTAATAAATGTGTAGCAAGGTAGGCCAATCCTTTTGAGGCAAAGGATAGGCCAAACAGTCTCTTATAATAAGCAAAGCGTTCTTGAGGGTACACGGGAATTTTATCTAGTCACTTTCATCATGTTGGTTTGATTTGTGTTCGCTACTTTGATAATTTGATATGTGGGTGGACCGGTGCTTAGGTGTTGTTCTTACTTGAAAAAACCTCCTACTTATGATTAACCCCCTCGCAAGCATCCGCAACTACGAGAAAAGTATTAAGATGAAATCTAACCATAGCATTAAACTTTTGGATCCAAATCAGCCCCTTACGAAATAGCGCATAAACTAGGGTTTAAGCTTCTGTCACTCTCGCAACCCATCATCTAATAACTACTCCACAATGCATTCCCTTAGGCCAAAATATGGTGAAGTGTCATGTAGTCAGCGTTCACATGACACCACTAAGGGAATCACAACATGCATACCATCAAAATATCGAACACATATGAAGTTCACATGATTACTTGTAACAAGATTTCTCCTGTGACCTCAAGAACAAAAGTAACTACTCACAAATGATAATCATGCTCAAGATCAGAGGGGTATTAAATAGCATAATGGATCTGAACATATAATCTTCCACCAAATAAACCATATAGTAATCAACTACAAGATGTAATCAACACTACTAGTCATCCACAAGTACCAATCTATAGTTTTGGTACAAAGATTGAACACAAGAGATGAACTAGGGTTTGAGAGGAGATGGTGTCGTTGAAGATGTTGATGGAGATTGCCCTCCCCAAGATGGGAGAGTTGTTGGTGATGATGATGACGATGATTTCCCCCTCCGGGAGGGATTTTCCCCATGCGGAATCGCTCAGCTGGAGAGCAAAAGTGCTCCTGCCCAAGTTCTGCCTCGAGATGGCAGCGCTTCATCCCGAAAGTCCTCCCTTTATTTTTTTTCTAGGTCAAAACGACTTATATACCAGAAGTGGGGCACCGGAGGTGGGCCGAGGAGGGCACACCCCACCAGGGCACGTGTGGGCTCCCTGGCACGCACAAGTGGGTTGTGCCCACCTAGTGGGCCCCTCTAGTACTTATTTGCTCCATTATTTCTTACATATTCCATCAAAGATCTCCGTAAAGTTTCAGCTCATTTGGAGTTCTACAGAATAGGTAGCCTGGCGTAGCTTTTTCAGGTCCAAATTCCCAGCTGCCGGTATTCTCCCCCTTTGTGTGAACCTTGCATATTATGAGAGAAAAGGCATTAGAATTACTCCAAAAAGCATTATTATGCATAAAACATTATAAATAACAGTAGGTATAAACATGATGCAAAATGGACGTATCAACTCCCCCAAGCTTAGACCTCACTTGTCCTCAAGCGAAAACCGAAATCGAAAACATGTCCACATGCTTAGAGAGAGAGGTGTCGGTAAAAACAAAATACAGACATAGAAGAATCATGTATATTATTATAACAACAACAACAAACTTTATCATAGAATTTTTATCACGTAACTTTATCATAAACTTCTCATGAATAAGTAACAATTCATCACACCATCGAAGTATAAAGCATAAACTCTATTGGAAACCGACAAACTATGTTCTCAGTCAACTTTGCAACTATAATACATCATCTTTTCAGGAAGGGTCACGTGTCGGAGCCTTTTTGGCAAGTCCACATACCCAACCATCATATAGTCTTCTATGATTACTAACACTCACCTCATACATATGAGTAAAAAGTTTCAACCGGGCACATACAAAGATAGGGGCTTATAGTTTTCGCCACCCAACATACTCACCTCAAAGATTATGTCAACAATAATAACTCATGCTACCCATATCCAACTAGATATATGTGCCTATATCTTTCCTCACCACATGATGCTTGCCAAAATAGAAAAATAAAAAGAAATAGAGATAAAAACTTTGACACTTGCATAAAAGTAAATACATAAAAGTAAAAGATAGGCCCTTCGTAGAGGGAAGCAGTTTCCATGCACTTTTTTTGTATGCTCAATCTCTTAGTGCAAAAGAATGTCATGTTATATTGCCCCTTATGATAAAACCTTTATTATGCAGTCTATCGCTTTTATTCTTTGCCATCACAAGTTCGTACAATGCTCAATTTTATCTTACACTAAATGATCCAACACTTTTAGAAGCAATTTTTATTGCCTTTATTGCACAGATGACAACTTACTTGAAGGATCTTACTCAATCCATAGGTAGGTATGGTGGACTCTCAAAACAAGATTTGGTTTAAGGGTTTTTGGATGCACAAGTTGTGTCTCTACTTAGTGCGGAATTTTTGGCTAGCAAAGATGGGGGGCAAGCACCACATGTTAAAGGATCTATGACAATATAACTTCTATGTGAATATGAACAAACATAAATCATTACGTTATCTTCCTTGTCCAACGTCAACAATTTTGGCATATAATATTTTAATGGGGGCTCACAATCACAAAAGATGTCTAGGATAGTGTATTTGCATGTGAATCTTATCTTCCCTTATTAATACCTTCATGAGTTGCATCATTGACCAATGCTATGTTTGTAAATCTCCAATAAAATTTTCTACTTATACTCTTCCTTATGTGATGTCATTACTTACCATAAGATTAGCATATGATCTTTTTATTTATTTCCTTTCTTTTTATTGAACATGAAAGTAAAGAGAACAAAACTTCAAACTAAACTTTATTATATATCTCGCACATGATTACAAGTATAGATCACTAAGCAAACACATGAAAAGAAAGGATCAAACTAAAGTAAGTAAAGGCAAAAGATAGTGGAGGTGATACGATACCGGGGAACCTCCCCCAAGCTTGGCGCAAGGAAAGGGGAGTGCCCATACCTGATACTCAATTTTCCTTTGGTGATGAAGAAGGAGGTGGTGGTGATGAAGTAGTAGAAATCTTATCTTCAGGTTTCCATGGCAGAGGTTCACCATCATAAGAGGAGGCAGGAGTCTCATGGGTCCTGCAACTAGCAGCCAAACTCATACCTTTAAACCTCGCCTCATATTCAAAGACTTGGTTTTGGAGATCATAGATCTAGATTTGGTGGAAGTTGATTTGCTCATTGAAGGTGAAGACGATATCCTTCATGGAATTGCCATCCACCTTGACATCACGGGTGTAATCTGCGATCATGAGGTGATTGGCACTGAGTCCATGTTCCACCATCCCCTTGCACCAAAAGACCTCATACTCCATAGCTCCAAGCCTAGCCTCCATGGTTCCCGTCCCTTTGAGACCTTGCACATCACGGATGTGGAGCACACCATCATGCATCTGGATAGCCTGAGGGTGCTGCATCACCTCCCGCAAATATGGGTTCATGACATTCTTGAAGAACATGTCCTTGGAGGAGCTTGAAGCGTCCATGGTGAATTATATCTGTCCAGAAAATAGAAGATTTCTCTGTTATACGGTGGTCAATAGGTTCGGGGGTATATAAAGATTTTCTATCTTGGGAAACAAGCAAACGGAAGAAAAACGAAGTCTGAAAGGTACCCGAGGTGGGCATAACCCACCTGGGCGCGCCTGGCTGGTGTCTTGTGCCCACCAGGGGTGCCTTCCTGGTTGTTTCTTCTTTTCCTAATTTTTAAAACATTCCAAAACTGGCAGAAAATATTTTTGTGGATTTTTTGGAGTCTGTTTACTTACCGTATCACGTACCTCCTCCTTTTTCACGATTCTGGAGTGTTCTAGAAGATTTCCTTTATGTGTTCTTCTGATGTGATAGTTTGGATAATAGTGCTTTCAACATTAATGGGCATACCTGAGATACAATGTTTTATTCTTTGCCCATTAACAACCTTTGGGTTGGTACCTCCGGCATTATTTATTTTTATTGCTCTAGATCATTAAACCTCCTCAATAACATAGGGTCCTTCCCATTTGGAGAGGAGTTTCCTGCAAAGAATCTGAAACAAGAGTTGTACAAAAGAACATATTCTCCAACCTTGAACTCACGCTTTTGGATTGTTTTATCATGCCATCTTTTAACTTTTTCTTCAAATAACTTGGCATTTTCATAAGCTTGGGCTCTCCATTCATCTAGTGAGCTAATATCAAATAACCTCTTTTCACCGGCAAGTTTGAAATCATAGTTGAGTTCTTTAATTGCCCAATATGCTTTATGGTCTAACTCATGAGGCAAATGAAAAGCTTTTCCATAAACCATTTTATAAGGAGACATGCCCATAGGATTTTTATATGTTGTTCTATAAGCCCAAAGTGCATCATCTAATTTCTTAGACCAATTCTTTCGGGACCTATTGACAGTTCTTTGTAAAATTAATTTTATTTCTCTATTGCTAAGTTCAACTTGACCAGTAGAATGAGGATGATAAGGTGATGCTATTCTATGGTTAACATCATACTTAGCAAGCATTTTATGGAAAGCACCATTAATAAAGTGTGAACCACCATCAGTAATTAAATATCTAGGGACTCCAAACCTTGGGAAAATAACTTCCTTAAGCATTTTAATAGAGGTGTTTTGATCAGCACTACTAGTTGGAATGGCTTCTACCCACTTAGTAACATAATCAACAGCAACCAAAATATGTGTATACCCATTAGAGGAAGGAAAATGTCCCATGTAATCAAATCCCCAAACATCAAATGTTTCAACAGCAAGTGAATAATTCATAGGCATTTCTTGACGCTTACCAATATTTCCAATTCTCTAACATTCATCACAAGATAAAACAAACTTACGAGCATCCTTGAAGAGAGTAGGCCAATAAAAACCAGATTGCAATACCTTGTGAGCCGTTCTATCTCCCGCATGATGCCCTCTGTAAGCTTCGGAGTGACACTTCAATAAGATTTGTTCCTTTTCATGCTCAGGTACACAACGTCTAATAATACCATCTACTCCTTCTTTATAAAGATGTGGGTCATCCCAAAAGTAATGTCTTCAATCATAGAAGAATTTTTTCTTTTGTTGGTATGTGAAGCTAGGTGGTATGTATTTAGCAACAATATAATTAGCATAGTCAGCATACTAAGAAGTATTATGAGAAACATTTATTGCATCTAAGTGTTCATTAGGAAAACTATCGTTAATAGGTTGTGGGTCATCAAGAATATTTTCTAACCTAGACAAGTTATCAGCTATGGGGTTATCAGCTCCTTTTCTATTAGTGATATGTAAGTCAAATTCTTGTAGCAAAAGAACCCACCTAATGAGTCTTGGTTTAGCATCTTTCTTTTCCATAAGATATTTTATAGCAGCATGATCGGTGCGAACAATTACTTTAGAATCAACAATGTAAGATCTAAATTTATCACAAGCAAGCACAACTGCTAAGAATTCTTTTTGAGTAGTAGCATAATTACGTTGGGCAATGTCTAGAGTTTTACTAGCATAATTAATAACATTTAATTTATTATCAACTCTTTGTCCTAGAACAACACAAATAGCATAATCACTAGCATCACACATAATTTCAAAACGCAAGTTCCAATCAGGTGGTTGGAAAATAGGTGCAGAAACTAAGGCCTTCTTAAGTTTTTCAAAGGCTTCTACACAATCATCAAAAACAAATGGAACATCCTTTTGTAAAAGATTTGTAAGAGACCTAGAAATCTTAAAGAATTCTTTAATAAATCTCCTATAGAAACCAGCATGACCGAGGAAACTATGAATACCTTTGATATCTTTAGGACATGGCATTTTCTCAATTGCATCAACTTTAGCTTTATCCACCTCAATACCTCGTTCAGAAAGTTTATGTCCCAAGACAATACCTTCATTAACCATAAAGTGGCACTTCTCCCAATTCAAGACAAGATTAATTTGCTTACATCTCTGCAAAACTCGATCAAGGTTGCTTAAGCAATCATCAAAAGAAGTCCCGTAAACGGAAAATCATCCATGAAAACCTCAACAATCTTTTCACAAAAATCAGAGAATATAGGAGTCATACATCTTTGAAAGGTAGCAGGTGCATTACATAAACCAAAAGGCATGCGTCTATAAGCATAAGTTCCAAAAGGGCGAGTAAAGGTGGTTTTTTATGATTAGGTTGTGAAATAGGTATTTGAGAAAAACTAGAATATCCATTGAGGAAAAAAAAGCCTGTGTGCTTAGATAGTCTTTCTAGCATTTGATCAATAAAAGGAAGTGGGTAATGATCTTTCCTAGTAGCTTTATTTAATTTTCTAAAATCAATTACCATTCTATATCCAGTGACAATTCTTTGTGGAATAACCTCATTCTTATCATTAGGAACAAAAGTGATACCTTCTTTCTTAGGAACACAATGAACATGACTTACACATGTACTATCAGCTACATGATAAATTATACATGCTTCCAGAAGCTTCAATATTTCAGTTCTTACCACTTCTTTCATTTTAGGATTCAAACGCCTTTGGTGATCAACAACGGGTTTAGCATCAGGTTCCATATTAATTTTGTGCTGACAGAGAGTGGGACTAATGCCCTTTAAATAATCAAGAGTATATCCAATAGCAGCTTGGTGCTTCTTCAGAACCTTCAATAATCTTTCTTCTTCATGTTCTGAAAGATAAGCATATTTCAAAGTGTTTGGCAATTGTTTTAATTCAAACACAGGATCACCTTTAGGTGGAGGAGGACCTCCTACAGTTTCAATAGGCAAATTGTGTTTAAACAGAGGTCGTTATTCAAAGAAAATTTTATCTATCTCATTTATTTCATGCATATAAATATCATTCTCATGGTCTAGCAAATATTGTTCTAGTGGATCAGTAGGAGGCACGACAATAGAGGCAAGACCAATTATTTCATCCTTCTTAGGCAATTCTTTCTTATGATGCTTTCTACTAAACTAAGAAAAATTAAACTCATGAGACTCATCACCAAAACTAACACCGACAGTTTGTTTCTCACAATCTATTTTAGTATTGATGGTGTTCAAGAAAGGTTTACCAAAGATAATGGGACAAAAGTCATCTTGTGGGGAACCAAGAAGAAGAAAATCAGTAGGATATTACATCTTCCCACACAAGACTTCAACATCTCTAACAATCCCAAGTGGTGTGATGGTGTCTCTCTTAGCAAGATTAAAAGTAACATTTATGTCTTCTATTTCAATGGGTGCTATGTCATTCATTATTTCTTGATATAAGGTAAAAGCAATAGCACTCACGCTAGCACCCATGTCACATAAACCATGATAACAGTGATCTCCTATTTTAACTGAGACATTAGGCATGCCAAAAACAGGTCTATGTTTATCTTTTTCATCGGATTTAGCGATTCTAACAGCTTCATCGCAGAAGTAAATAACATGCCCATCTAAATTATCAACCATGAGAACGTTAACTACAGCAACACTAGGTTCTACTTTAATTTATTCAGCAGGTTTATGTCGGGGGTTGGGTGCGGCATATGCCAATGGATGGCCTATCATGGTGGGAGCGAGTAGAACGTCGCCGGTGCCTAGAAGCGGGATAAGGCGTAGACACAAACGCCGGCGCACTTTACCCAGGTTTGGGGCTCTCCTAGGAGATAACACCCCTAGTCCTACTATGCGGGGTCTCCGCATGATCACTAAGGCTCTAGTGAGTACAATGGTGCTCCTCGAGCTGTATGCTAGAGGTAGAAGAAGGCAAGGCCTGCTCTCCTCTCCCCGTAGGTGTGAGTCTAATTCTAACAGGTTCCAACCCATTGCATGGGTGCCCTGGGGGGTTTATATAGGCCTACCCCCCAGGGGTACAATGGTAATCTGGCTGGGTGTAGGTCCCCGGCTGTCAGTCTCTCTGGTCGCCGGCTTCTCCGCCGACTGCTGGGGCGTGCCGCCTGGTGGGCCCCGCCGGCTGGTCTGGTACGGAGCCGACATGCCGCCTCCGCCGCTCACGGGTCTTGCCGGCTGTGGATTACTGTAGCCGTGATTCTAATGATGCTTGCTTGGTCAGGGGAGCGTGGCTACAGTCCCTCCGCCTAGTGGGAGATCACTGTAGCCACTCCACATCTTATCTAGTTAATGGTGCGTGGGGCCCTGAGGAAGGAACGGGCCGACTGCTGAGAGCCGGCCTCCCTCGGGTCCGACTGGTGAGGACCCCGTCGTCTTCCGGGCTCTCGTTGACTGGCAGGGCCCGCCGTCTTCGGGCCGTACCGACAAGCGGTCGTGGAAACAGGGCTTCGCCTGACAGGAGTGACGTCAGGGGCGGAGTGGCAACTGTGTCACGCCGGGAGGAGATCTCCGCCTGTACGGTGCACTGTGGCCACGCTCGGCCTTGGATACGGGGGGATTGGCTATACTGCAGCCACACCCTGTCTTGTCTTCTTAATGGGGGTGCAGACTTTGAGGGCGCCATGGGCCGACTGCTAGGGGTCGGCATCTCTGGAGGCCGCCTGCTAGGGGTCGGCCCGTCTTGGAGCCGCCTTCCTAAGCATGGCCGCCTTCTGACAGTCGGCCGTTCGGCCAGCCGGCCGCCAGAAGGCGGAGCTCTATCTTGACGCCTTGAGGGGCACAGCCGGCCCCGATGTCTTGAAAGGTTCTGGGGCTCGGGTTAGGCTACCCGTGGCCCATTACTCCGACAGTAGTCCCCGAAGCTGGTGAGGTGCCGCGGCTGAGGAGCCGAGGAGCCTCAACAATTTCCTCCTCCGGGTGCTCTGAAGGAAGCTTCATCCGACTCCTGGGAAGGTGGTTGGCAGGAGTCGGATACGTCCAGTCGGATCTTTCTGGAATTTCGAATGCAACGGCGGGAACCAGGTGGCGTGCTAGCTAAGCCTCTCGGCCCGCCGCCCGTCATGGGTGCGCCACGTGGTGCCAGCCAGCCGGGCCAGCCTGAAGCCCATGCGCGCGATGGGACGCGTCTGCAGGCTCGGCCTGGCAACAATGGGCCTCGGTGCGGGAGCGGATCCGCTGCGGCCGAGGTGGGCGGTGGCGTTTCCCCGCAGAGTTACTACGCGCAGTAACTTGCGCGATAAAGGTGGGGACATGGGGTCAGGGGCACAGTTAATCCCATGATCCCACGCCCGCCCCTCAGCTTCATAGCCCGCCGGCTATAAGTAGGGGGAGGAGAGGAAGCGGCGGAGTACGCGTGCCCCTCCACCCCGTTCTTGCCTCCTTCTTCTTCCTCTCACCGCAGCGCCCCTGAGCCACGCCAGAGCGCTGTCATAGTTTGTCTCCATCGAGCTCGTCCGTCCGAGCCCTCTTTGCTCCGCTCCATACACAACTCCCTTGTCGCGCCCTTTCTTGGCGCGCGAGCAAGGAGGAGACTGGGACGGGTCCAACGTCAATGAGGACCACATCACTTTCCTCCGCGAGACGCGGTGTCTTCCCAGCACGGGCTACGTGAAGGCACGTGTGCCGCCAGAGGGGGAGATCTCACTGGCGCTAGGAGAGGGCGAGCGGGTCGTCTTCCGCTCGCACTTCATCTGCGGCTTCGGCCTGCCGGCGAGCGGGTTCCTCCGTTCATTTCTCAAATTCTATCACCTCCAGCCCCATCATATCACGCCCAACACCGTGATGCTCCTGGCAACCTTCGTCATGATGTGTGAAGGCCACCTTGGCATCCTCCCCACCGTCGAGCTATGGGGAGCTTTCTTCTACACCAAGCTGGGCACCTCCATCCGGGAGGTGGCTGCCCAGTGCGGCGCCTTCGTCGCGGTTCGCCGACCGTCGCCGAAGAACGCCTTCCCCACCATCAAGCTGCCATAGTCGGTCAAGATGTGGCAGCAATCCTACTTCTACATGGAGAACATGGACCCGGCCGTCGACTTCATCAATCTGTCGGCTTATGTAGTCGGCCCGCCTGTCGAGCCTCGGGCCAGCTGGGGCTACAAGCCGAAGCTGGTATCAGCAGACAGCACCGCCGCCATCCAACGGCTCCGGGAGCTGACCGAGACGAAGGCCTCAAGGCGTCCGACTGGCTGGTCGCCTTCGTCGAGCACCGAGTTCTCCCGCTCCAAGGCCGGCCGCACCTGATCAGTCAGATGAGCGGGCATCGCGACCTGTGCTGGGTGAGCACCAAGGAGATGTCGGCTGCCGAGGTCTTGAACTTGGTGAACGAGATCTCCGGCCTCAAGCTGGAGGGGTCTTGGAGCTTCGGCAAGCGCCATATTCTCGCGTCGACCCGCCGCCTGCGATATGTTTTCCATTTTTTTTCTTTTTGATACTCGTCTTAGTCTTGATCTTGGTCTTGATCAGCTGGCCTCTCATCATCCGAAACAGCTCTATATGTTGGATGCGACGGCCGCCATCGGAAGTGCGGGTGGCGACTACCGACCGGACCGGGCAGTGAGTGACGTGGACGACCCCTACTTGGGGGTGGCCGCCTTGGAGGACACTGCGATAGGCGGCGTCTATGAAGCAGGCGGCTCCGAAGAAGGCGGCATCGAGACCTGGCCTGATGATGATGAAGAGGAAGAAGAGCCGCGCCCAGCGCGGGGCACCGGTAGGGCGGACGCGGGCCCCTCCGTCGAGCCAACTGCTCGAGGCGGCACGTGTAAGCGTCAGCAAGGCACCGTCTTGTTCAGCAGCGCGCCGAAGAAGGCCAAGAATCCAACCGCTGCGACCAGGCGGAAAGAGGCCGCAGTGAAGGCGGCCAAGTACCAGAAGCTCCCAAAGGCGCCTCCTATGGTGTCGGCGTAAGTATCTTTCCCTTGTGTTCTTCTTTCTCGTTGATTCTTTCTGAACTTCCTTTGTTTTATTTTCTTGATTTTAGGGCTCCGCTCTCTCTCTCGAGAAGTCGGACGCCGCCTCCATCGTGGTGTCGGCAGAGACTTCCACCACCACCCGGCGAATCGATCCGGCCGCCGACCTCCGGGAGGCGACGGAGCGAAACATGCGGGAGGCGCGCGAGGAGCAGGAAGCCGCCCGCCTGGAGAAGGCAGAGATAGACAAGGCGGAGGCCGCCTCCTTGAAGAAGCTGGCGGAGGCCGAGGCTGCCGTCGCGGTGAAAAGGCAGGCCAAGGAAGCCGTGCGCTGTCAGTCGGCGATATTCGTCACCCCCCTGAATTCCGCGCCGCCACTGCCAGAGTTCGTGGTGCCGACTGGGGGAGCTGGCAACGAGCACCGATCATGGAGAGGGACGGCGGCGACGTCGTCATGCCAGACGTAATCATGCCCCCGCCACTACCCTCTAAGGAGGCGCGAGACAAACAACCGGCCGACCTGCCGGCGCCACCAGCTAGAGATGAGCTGGTGACAGGCCCAACTCCTGAGGTCCGCACACCCTCGCGCTGCCGATTTGCAAAAGCGGCCTCGGCGCCATGCTCACTAGAGACCGGTGCCGCGAGCTCTTCGATCCCGGATGCCGAGGCGACCAGCGTCGCACCCACTGAGTGGGTGCGGGGAGGCGGGACGGGCCCTTTGAACAAGGCAATCCTGGACGTCCAGGCCAAGCTCCGCGCTGAAGCCGACCCACTCAAGCGCTGCAACAATGCATTCCTGGAGTCGCGAGCAGCCATCCGGGTATGCTTCTTGCTTCTTTGTTTTTAATTCTTGTATTGCTTCGTGGGGGTGCGCCAGCACACCCACTGGGTGTAGTCCCCGAGTTTCGGGCTGGCTGCTGAGCAGGTGGCTCGGAACTTTAATTCGCAAGCTCCGAGTACTAATACTGTCTGATATCTTTGCTGCAGGATTATCATAACCTCCGTGCAGCCGCCTTCAACTCCAAAGTCCAGGAGTTGGATCAATGGGCCGTCGACTTGTCGGAGAGCCGGAGTAAGTCTTTTTCTTTCTCTTCGGGGGCGCGCTGGTGCACCCGCGAGCTGTAGTCCCCGAGATTCGGGCCGACTGTTGAGCAGTCGGGACGGATCTTCCTGGCAACTGCTCTTCTTCTCTGTTGATATTTTATAACTTCTTTCTCTACGGGGGCGCGCTGGCGCATCCGCGGGCTGTAGTCCCCGAGATTCGGGCCGACTGCTGAGCAGTTGGGCCGGTTCTTCCTGGCAACTACATCTCTCTTTGTTGATTGTTGATGTCCTTTCCTTCTTCTGCTTTGTAGAGGCCAACGCCACCCTGCAGCAGTAGCTGGGCGAAACCAACACCATGCTGTGTGCCAAGGAGGCGGACTACAACAAGCTGGCCGAGGAGCGTGACCGGCTGGTCACGCAACTGGCGGAGCAGGTGGAGCTTCTCAGGAAGGCCCAGAAGGAGGCAGAGGACAAGGAGGCAGGTCTCCTTGCTGAGTTCGAGACCGAGCGCTCTGCCTGGACCGACAAGGAGGCAATGTTGACTGCCGGCTTCGGCGAGATTGAAGACATGGTCGACGGTATGCTGCCTTCTTTACTCTTTCTTCAAGCCGCCGGCTTCTGATCAAGCCGACTTCTTGTTTCTGATCTAATTCTTTGCTTTTTTGTCCGAGCAAACTTCTTCCCAGGTCACTCTGGTGCTGCCAACCAGGCTATTGAGGCCGATCGCGAAGGACAAAGGGCAGAAGGTGAGCAGATTGCTGCCGACGCCCCCACACTCTTAGCGAGCAGCTTCTCAGCATCCAGGCTCGCCTTCGGCCAGCTCATCGGATGATGCGCCACCTTTAGCGCATCGGCGCCCAGGGGATCGCCGCCCTGTGGCCAGACATGCCGGCTCCGCGCACACCCAGCCGGACTGCCGACTGGCTAGAGGTGGCGGCCGGCCGCCTTGAGGCGTGGAAGGGCTCCTTGGCCCGGGCCGGAGCACGCCAAGCCTTGGAGTTCGTTAAGGTGTGGTACCCTGGGCTAAATCTAGCCCAGTTGACCATGTTTCGACAGGAATCCCAGGAGGAGCTGGTGGCGGTGGAGGGTGATCTTATCAAGCGGGCGGCGGCAATCGCCGAGTACACCAACACCAGCATCTTCATCCCCGAGCTGGCCGAGAATGGTGCCGAGGCGCCACCAGAGTGGTTTGGGCTGAACCCGGAGGATGGCGAGGACTCGGTCGAGGTGATCGACTCCAGCGACAAAGGAGAAGACAAAGAGGAGGAGGAAGGTGAACAGGAGGCGCCAGAGGTCGGCGCAGACGGCCAGCCTCAACTCGACCGCACCTCCAGCAACGAGCCACGCCCGAGTGAGCCGGCTGCTGCTAAAGGCGACCAAGTGGAGACCGACTAGCCGGCCGCTGAACCAGCCGGCACCACCGACTCCACCATTTCGCCGAACGTGTCTGATGCTTCCTAGGCTGCCATTTTACCTTTGTTTCTTCCTGCTTATCAGTCTCGACAAACTTCGTTAACTTTGCACAATTCCACCCATGGGGTGTATTTCAAACTCTTGTTGTATGTCGGCCAAGGGCCTTTTGATGTGTAAATATTTTTTCCGAGTTCTATCTTTCCTTGCTTTCTGCTCTTTGGCTTTTTTCCTTTTCCGCCTTCCCTTAGTTGCCGTCTTGCCAGCCGAACAGCCGCTCTACGGACTGTGGTTGGGTCAAGTACTTAGCCACTTTCGGGGAGGCAAGTACTTAGCCGATTAGAGTTTTCTAGCAAGTTAAGTAGAAGCCGGCCGGCCGGCTGCTATAAGCCGGTCGGTGAGGCGGGAAGCCGGCTTGGACTATGTGTATGCTTTGGGTCCTTAGCCATTTTTCAGGCAGACACCCTTTCTGCCTTAACTCCTACCGACCGAACAGTCGCTCTACGAGCTGCGGCTTCTGGCAGGAGAAAGCTTAGGTGCCAACACATTACTTGTTCGGCTGCAGGAAGCATTTCATAGAACAAGGCGGCAAGTCACCGGGTCAACTGGCCGAACCCGGTGCCAGACGGAGTAATGAAATAACACAAATGGCAGGCGTAATACTTATCATATAGATAAAAGAGGGCAGTCCCCGAGCTCTTCTCAGGGGACCCAGAGTCTTCATACTTAATACAAAAGTTGGCGTGGTACATACTGCATCAACTGTAAAACCTTCGAAGGAGGTTCGCATTCCATGGTCGCTCCGTCTCCTTGCCGGAGTCATCTCTTTTGCATGCTCGAGGCTTCTGAGCGTCGATGAGGTAGTAGGAGTCGTTGCCCAACACCTTGCTGATGATGAAGGGGCCTTCCCAAGGTGTCGAGAGCTTGTGTTGGCCGGTTGTTCGCTGGATCAGCCGGAGCACAAGGTCTCCTTCTTGGAAGGATCTTGGCTTGAACTTTCGGTTGTAGTATCGGCGCAGGCTCTGCTGGTAGATGGTGGACCAGCTGAGTGCCAACAGCCGGCCCTCTTCCAGCAGATCAACGTCGTCTTGTCGTGCTTCTTCTGCCTCCTCTTTGGTGTACATGGTGACTCGAGGGGAGTCGAATTCTATGTCCGTCGGGATGATGGCTTCGGCACCGTAGACAAGGAAGAAAGGCGTAAAGCCAGTTGACTTGTTCGGAGTTGTGCGTAGGCTCCAGAGGATGGCCGGCAGCTCATCGAGCCAACAGCCGGCCGACTGCTCCAGAGGCTCGACCAGTCGTGGCTTGATGCCGGATAAAATGAGGCCGTTTGCTCGCTCCACCTGGCCGTTTGGCTGTGAATGGGCAACGGACGCTAGGTCCAGTCGGATGCCCTGCGTTGCGCAGAATCAGGCCAACACGCCTTTGGAAAAGTTTGTGCCATTGTCGGTGATGATGCTGTGTGGTATGCCATACCGGATGATGATGTCGAAGATGAAGGTCATAGCAGTCGGACCATTCAACTTCTTAATTGGCTTTGCTTCTATCCACTTGGTGAACTTGTCCACTGCGACAAGCAGATGAGTCATGCTGCCGTGTGCTGTCTTGAATGGCCCCACCATGTCCAGGCCCCAGACGGCAAAGGGCTAGGCAATGGAATAGTCTTGAGTGTAGAAGCCGGCTGATGTGGCTTTGAACGAAACTTCTGGCACCCTTTGCATTTCTGGACCAAGTCCTTGGCGTCTTCTAGAGTAGCCGGCCAAAAAAAAACCATGGCGGAAAGCTTTGGCCACGAGTGCTCTTGAAGCTGCATGGTGACCACACTCGCCTTGATGGATATCTTTGAGGTTGCTTGGCCTTGCTCCGGCTCTACACAGTGCTGATAGACACCAGTGACGCTGCGCCTCACAAGCTCTCTGTTGACTATGGTGTACGCTGCTGCCTGGCGTTGCACTTGCCGGGCCAAGGTCTCATTAGTCGGCAGCTCTTTGTTCACTAGAAAGTTGAGGATGGGCTGGGCCCATGAAGGTGCCGCAATTTCTTCAGCTGCTAGGACTGCTACTTGCACGAGGGCGGTTGGGTCGGGAGGCGGCGGGTTGGAGTCGGCTGCCGCTTGCTAAGTCGATGAAGTCCCTGGGCCGACTGCTACAGTCCCCGGGTCGCCTGCCGGGGTCCTCAAGTCGGATCCAACTGCTTCGGGAGGAGCTGGCACAAAGATGGAATCCGACTCTGGCGATGGCTTGACAGACAGCTTGAGGAGGCGTTGCAGGGCGACGTCGGCTGGTATTGCTTGCTGGGTGGAGCCGATTCGTGCCAAGGCGTTAGCTTGCTCATTGTCATTTCTTGGCACATGGAGGAACTCGCACCCTTCGAAATATCCGCTGAGTTGCTAGACGAGGAAGCGGTAGCTTGCCATGTTTGCATCCTTGCCGTCCCAGTCGCCAAACGACTGCTGGACCATCAGGTCGGAATCTCCATAACACAGGATCCGGCAAATGCCGAGTTCCTTGGCAAGCCGGAGCCTGTGACTGAGTGCTTCGTATTCAGCAACGTTGTTGGAGGCGGCAAAGTGAATTTGCAGCACATATCTGAGCTTGTCGCCTTTGGGAGAGGTGAGGACAATGCCGGCCCCCAAACCGGTGCGCATCTTGGAACCATGAAAGTGCATTCGCCAATGAGTGCAATCTGGCGCTGGCGGAAGGTACTGGGTCTCGGCCCAGTCGACGAGGAAGTCGGCCAGTGCTTGTGACTTGATGGCGGTGCGAGGCTGGTAGTAGATGGTGTAGGGGGCCAAATCTATGGCCCATTTGGCCACTCGGCCTAAGGCATCTCGGCTTCCAATGATCTCGGCAAGTGGAGCTGTGCAGACCACAAGGATTGGGTGCTTTTGGAAGTATGGCTTCGGTTTCTTGGTAGCAAAGTGCACGCCATAGCACATCTTCTGGTAGTGGGGGTAGTTCCGCGTGGAGGAGGATAGTACCTCACTCAGGTAATACACCGACCTCTAGACTGGTAGAGCTTTGCCTTCTTTCTTGCATTCCACCACCATGACTGTGCTGACCATCCGGCTAGTGGCGGTGATGTAGAGCAGCATGGGCTCCTTAGGAGTCGGGGCCGCCAGGACAGGCGGAGTGGTCAACATCTTCTTGAGCCAGAGAAAAGCTTCATCCGCCTTGTCGTTCCACTTGAAAAAAGTGGTCTTCTTCATGAGCTGGTACAGGGGAAGAGCCTTCTCGCCTAGCCGACTGATGATACAGTTGATGGATGCCAAGTAGTAGGCAAATTTTTGCACGTCTAGCAGTCGGGTGGGCACCTCCATCCTCTCTATGGCCTTGATCTTCATAGAGTTGCACTCTATGCCGCGCTCTGAGACCAGAAAGCCAGGAAGCTGGCCGGCTGGCACTCCAAAGACGCATTTCTCCAGGTTGAGCTTGATCTAAAATCGGCGCATGTTCTCAAAGGTCTCCTTGAGGTCGTCTAGTAGCGTTCCTCGCTTTTCCGTCTTCACCACCACATCATCCACATAGACATGGGCGTTTCTGCTGAGTTGCTTGAGGAGACACTTCTACATGCAACGCTGAAATGTGGCGCCGGCATTTCTCAAGCCGAACGTCATGGTCAGGTAACGGATGGCTCCGAATGGTGTGATGAAGGCGGTCTTCAGCCTGTCGGGCGGGTTCAGCTTGATCTGGTGATACCCTGAGTATGCATCCAAAATGCTCAACAGCTTGCATCCGGCTGTGGACTCAATCACTTGGTCGATTCTTGGCAGAGCAAATGGGTCTTTGGGGCATGCTTTGTTGACGCTGGTATAATCAATACACATGCACCATCTCTTGTTCTTCTTCAGCACTAGGACCGGGTTGGCTAACCACTCTGGAAAGAATACTTCCATGATGAAGCCGGCTGCTAGAAGCCGGGCTATCTCTTCTCCAACAACTTTGTTCTTCTCCTCCGACAGGTGGCGCAACCGTTGCCTGACTAGCTTGGCATCGGACCGGACGTGTAGCTTGTGCTCGGCGAATTCCGTCGGAACACCCGGCATGTCCTTGGGAGACCATGCAAAGATGTCCCGATTCTCACGGAGGAAATCGACGAGCTCTCCTTCCTATTTGCAGCCATGGTTTGCACCTATGACAACGTGCCTCTTCGGGTGCTCCGGGTCCAAGGGTATCTTCTTTGTCTCCTTCGTCGGCTTGAATGAGCCCTCGACTTCCGACTCCTTGGGGTTGGGTGACCTTTCTGACTGCTTGCCGGCCATCGCCAGAACCCGGTCAAGGAGCCGCTTCTCAACCGTGATCACGAGGGACTCGGCTAACCAGCTGCTCTCTGCTGCACAGGCGGACGACTTCTTGTAGTCCGCTACTATGGTCAGAATTCCCTTGGAGCTCGGCATCTTCATCTTCAGGTAAGCATAGTGGGTGATCGCCATGAACTTGGCCAGGGCAGGCCGGCAAAGTAATGCATGATAAGAGCTCTCAAGGTCCACCACCTCAAACCAGGCTGGCTCTCGGTGGAAATGATTTTTGTCTCCGAAGAGGACATCTATCTGAGTCTTGCTGATTGGCGATCAGGAAAGGCCAGGAACTGTGACATGGAAAACAGTCCGGCTGGGCTGAAGATGTCTCTGTTTGATTCCTAACTTCTCCATCGTATCTTTGTACAGAATGTTGATGCTGCTGCCGCCATCTATCAGAACTCGGGAGAAGCGAGCAGCTGGCCTCTCTGTGGCAAACGTGGCATCCAACACCAGAGCATAAGAGCCGGGATTGGGCATCACCTCCTGGTGGTCGGGTCTGCTCCAGCTGATGGGCTTCTCAGACGAATGCATGAAGTCGGGGGTCTCTATTGCTACTGCATTTACTTCTTGTTGCTGCTGTCGTCTACTGCGCCTGTCGTCGGCCATGCTGGTGAACATGACATAAGCTCCATGCTCCTCATGATAATCATCTTGTATGGCGCCGACTGGTCAAGCCGCCAGCTGCTGAGGAGGAGGAGGAGGCGGGCCCGCAGGCGGAGGAGGCTGGAGTCCGTCACCCTTGGCAATCCTGGTGAGCCAGTGGCACTTCTGAGTGGTGTGATTGGACGGCTTCGTGCCACTGTGGAACTTGCAGGGTGCATCGAGAGTCTGCTTGTATGAGAAGGCGGGCAGCCAGTTGGGCTTGCCTCCCTTTTGGCGTTTGGGAGGAGGCTGCCCTTCTGGCTGCTGATCTTCGACTGTTGCCACCTGCCGGCTCGTGGAAGCCGGCTGCATGGCCTTGCGCTTATTGTCGTTTGGTTGCTGTCGCCGACTAGTGTCACCAGCCGAGGTCCGAGGATCTTGAGGGGCCACCTTGCCCGGCGCATTAACTTGGATCTCTGCCTTCATGGAGGAGTCGGTCATGGCGTACTTGTCTGCTATGATCAGCAGTTCGTCCAGGGTCGCTGGCTTGTCGCAAAGAAGCTTGTGCTTGAGGAGGGTGCCCTCTCGGCACCCTGCAGTGAAGTACTCGATGGCCTGCACCTCGTGCAGGCCCTCGCAAGAGTTGCGCAGCTCGGCCCAGCGCGTGAGGTAGTCGCGAGTTGACTCGTTGGGGCCTTGGACGCACAAGGAGAGCTGGCGAGGCTTGGGCGGCCGCTTGTATGTGCTGGTGAAGTTGCAAATGAATGCTTCAATAAAATCAACCCAACTGTTGATGCTGTGGGGCTTCAGGCTGTTCAGCCAGGTCCGGGTTGTGCCTTGGAGCATGAGCGGAACGTACTTCATGGCAACGCGCTTGTTGCCGTTGGCGATGCTGACGGCTGTGGAGTAGTCGACCAGCCAGTCCTCCGGCTTCACGGAGCTGGTGTACTTGGGTGTATCTCTCGGGAGAGTAAACCCTTTGGGGAAGGGCTCATCTTTGATGCGGGGGCCAAAACAAGGCAGACCCAGCTCTTCTTCTTCTTCTAGCGCCAGGGATCGATTGAGGCGATCGATCCGATGGCGGGCATCGTTTTCTCTGATTCCTTCTCGGCGGCCAAGGCAGTCACCGAGGGATGGGTGATCAACAGGCGGCGGGGAAATATGCCTCTCCCTGCGGGGAGGGGGAGGCGGACAGTCGTCTCACCGTCGTACTGCTCTTGGGCGGCTGTCTCGGTCGCGCTCGATGGTGATGTGAGTCCGACTGCGGCTAACAGCCAGCTCCTTGTCTCTTTGGTCGCGAACGCCACCAGTCCGCGTCCGGGATGTCGCGCCTTGGTCACGGAAAGGAGGCGGGTCGTCGTTCCACCGGTTAGGTGCTTTAGCGCGGCACCCGGCATCTTGCTACCCAGCAGCCGCGTCGAGGAGCTGCTGGACTCGCTCCATCATGTGGCGACGCTCGTGCCCTCGGGCTTGTCTAGCTCATCTGTTGCCGCCTGGGCAGCCCGTATGTTCTCTGTGGGCATCACGTAGACGGGACGATCTGTCCTGAACATGCTGGCGATGGTCGCGCCATGCAGCCAGACCAAGCCAATGCGGCTAGGCCCACCAGGAGTCGGCGTGCCACCGACAGTATGATCCATCTCCCGCTGGTAGGCCTCTGAGAGGTGTCTCATGCTGGCCAGCCGGTTGGCGCTTTCAACAAGATGGATACGGCGTGCCTCCAGCGCCTCGGCGTCGGCGTCTTCCGGGATAGGCGCAGCCAGGTCTTGCATTGCCGCCTGCAATGGATCATGGCCCCCTCCGCCAGAATGCCCACCGTGGCTGATGGCGAGCACCTCCGTGATGGCGCTGCCACTGCTGTCCGCGCGAGGAAGCAGCTCGTCGTAGATCACCGCGTTGGAGGGGAACGCGTCAAGCGACGCCGTGTCGGAGTCGACCAACATCGGGTCGGTGGAGCCAACCGACTCCAAATCAGCAGCAGGCTCGCTGGTGACATGGAGCTGATCGAGGAGGCTCGCGAGGCAGCTCTCGGGGCCATCGGTGCCCGCATCAGACGCGGGCTCGTCGGAGAGGCGAATCTCGCCAACAAGATCAGCGAGGCAGCTCGCCGCGTAGGCAACCTACGTGCCGTGCATTGCTACCTCTTGAGCACTACGTTGGTTTTCCCCGAAGAGGAAGGGATGATGCAGCAAAGTAGCGTAAGTATTTCCCTCAGTTTTTTAGAACCAAGGTATCAATCCAGTAGGAGGCTACGCGCGAGTCCCTCGCACGTGCACAAAACAAATAAATCCTCGCAACCAATGCAAATAGGGGTTGTCTGTCCCTATACGGCCACTTACGAGAGTGAGATCTGATAGATATGATAAGATAATATTTTTGGTATTTTTATGATAAAGATGCAAAGTAAAGTAAAGGCAAAGTAAATAGCAAAGGAAATAACTAAGAAGTGGGAGATCAATATGATAAAGATAGACCCGAGGTCCATAGGTTTCACTAGTGGCTTCTCTCAAGAGCATAAGTATTCTACGGTGGGTGAACAAATTACTGTTGAGCAATTGACAGAATTGAGCATAGTTATGAGAATATCTAGGTATGATCATGTATAGAGGCATCATGTCCGAGACAAGTAGACCGACTCCTGCCTGCATCTACTACTATTACTCCACTCATCGACCGCTATCCAGCATGCATCTAGAGTATTAAGTCAAAAACAGAGTAACGCCTTAAGCAAGATGACATGATGTAGAGGGATAGACTCTTGCAATATGAAGAAAACCCCCATCTTGTTATCCTTGATGGCAACAATACAATGCGTGCCTTGCTGCCCTTACTGTCACCGGGAAAGGACACCGCAAGATTGAACCCAAAGCTAAGCACTTCTCCCATTGCAAGAAAGATCAATCTAGTAGGCCAAACCAAACTTATAATTCAAAGAGACTTGCAAAGATAACCAATCATACATAAAAGAATTAAGAGAAGATTCAAATATTATTCATAGATAGACTTGATCATAAACCCACAATTCATCGATCTCAACAAACACACCACAAAAAGAAGATTTATCGAATAGATCTCCACAAGAGAGGGGGGAGAACATTGAATTGAGATCCAAAAAGAGAGAAGAAGCCATCTAGCTACTAACTATGGACCCGTAGGTCTGAGGTAAACTACTCACACTTCATTGGAGGGGCTATGGTGTTGATGTAGAAGCCCTCCGTGATCGATGCCCCCTCCGGCGGAGCTCCGGAACAGGCCCCAAGATGGGATCTTGTGGATACAGAAAGTTGCGGCGGTGGAATTAGGTTTTTGGCTCCGTATCTGATCATTTAGGGGTACGTAGGTATATATAGGAGGAAGGAGTACCTCGGTGGAGCAACAGGGGGCCCATGAGGGTGGAGGGCGCTCCTGGTGGGGGTGGGCGCGCCCCCCTACCTCGTGGCCTCCTGTTTTATTTCTTGACGTAGGGTCCAAGTCTCCCTGGTCTTATTCGTTGAGAAAATCACGTTCCCGAAGGTTTCATTCCGTTTGGACTCCGTTTGATATTCCTTTTCTTCGAAACCCTAAAACAGGCAAAAAAACAGCAATTCTGGGCTGGGCCTCTGGTTAATAGGTTAGTCCCAAAAAAATATAAAAGTGGATAATAAAGCCCAATAATGTCCAAAACAGTAGATAATATAGCATGGAGCAATCAAAAGTTATAGATACGTTGGAGACGTATCATGCAGCGCGTCGGCGCAGACGCCGTCTGGCGTGCCGGACTGGCTGCGCTCGCTAGGAAGGAATAGGGTTCCCGTCCAGAATAGGTCTCCGGGAGACGGTGCACCTCGCCCCACGGTGGGCGCCAAATGTCAGGGGTTGGGTGCGACATATGCCAATGGATGGCTTATCATGGTGGGAGCGAGTAGAACGTCGCCGGTGCCTGGAAGCGGGATAAGGCGTAGACACAAACGCCGGCGCATTTTACCCAGGTTCGGGGCTCTCCTAGGAGATAACGCCCCTAGTCCTGCTCTGCGGGGTCTCCGCATGATCACTAAGGCTCTAGTGAGTACAATGGTGCTCCTCAAGTTGTATTCTAGAGGTAGAAGAAGGCACGGCCTGGTCTACTCTCCCCCTAGGTGTGAGTCTAATTCTAACAGGTTCCAACCCTTTGCATGGGTGCCTTGGGGGGTTTATATAGGCCTACCCCCTAGGGGTACAATGGTAATCTGGACGGGTGTAGGACCCCGGTTGTCAGTCTCTCTGGTTTCGGCTTCTCCGCTGACTGTTGGGGCCCGCCGCCTGATGGGCCCCGCCGGCTGGTCTGGTACGGAGCCGACAGGCCGCCTCCACCGCTCACGGGTCTTGCCGGCTGTGGATTACTGTAGCCGTGATGCTAATGATGCTTGCTTGGTCAGGGGAGCGTGGCTACAGTCCCGCCGCCTGGCGGGAGATCACTGTAGCCACTCCGCGTCTTATCTGGTTAATGGTGGTGGGGCCTTGAGGAAAGAACGGGCCGACTGCTGAGAGCCAGCCTCCCTCGGGTCCGACTAGTGAGGCCCCCGCCGTCTTCCAGGCTCTCACTGACCGGCAGGGCCCGCCGTCTTCGGGCCGTACCGACAAGCGGTCATGGGAACAGGGCTTCGCCTGACAGGAGTGACGTCAGGGGCAGAGTGGCAAAAGTGCCACGCTGGGAGGAGATCTCCGCCTGTACGGAGCACTGTGGCCATGCCCGGCCCTTGATACGGGGGGATGGGCTATACTGCAGCCAGACCCTGTCTTGTCTTCTTAATGGGGGCGCAGACTTTGAGGGCGCCATGGGCCAACTGCTAGGGGCCAGCCTCTCTGGAAGCCGCCTGCTCGGGGTCGGCCCGTCTTGGAGCCGCCTTCCTGAGCATGGCCGCCTTCTGGCAATCGGCCGTTCGTCCAGCCGGCCGCGGAGCTCTATCTTGACGCCTTGAGGGGTACAGCCGGCCCCGATGTCTTGAAAGGTTCTGGGGCTCGGGTTAGGCTACCCGTGGCCCATTACTCCGACAGTTTAGGTGCTCTAATATTACTTTTATTGACCATGGTTGAGACCTTAGCATGTACCTTTATCTTAATAGGGAAAGGTGGTTTTTCAATATAAGCAGTAGGAACAACCGGATCAACATTATAGATAATAGTTTCATCTTTAGCTGGCACCAGTTCCTTAATTTCTTCTTTAATAGGTGGGTGATGTTTAAACTAGTTCTCCTTAGGGAGATCAACATGAGTAGCAAATGATTCACAAAAGGAGGCTACTATCTCAGAGTCAAGTCTATATTTAGTGCTAAACTTTTGAAAAGCATCGGTATTCATAAAAGATTTAACACAATCATACTTAAGCTTAATACCTGACTCTTTATCTTCATCGACTTCCCAATCTTCAGAGTTGCGTTTAATTCTTTCTAAAAGATCCCACCAGAATTCAATAGTCTTCTTCATAAATGAACCAGTACAAGAAGTATCAAGCATGGATTGATCGTCACGAGAAAGCCGAGCATAAAAACTCTGATGATAATTTCTCTTGAGAGCCCATGATTGGGCCATGAATAGAACTTTGACTTAAGCCTCTCCCAAGCAAGAGCGATACTTTATCCTTCACGAGGGAAAAAATTATATATATATATATATATAATTCTGATCATGATGAACTAGATGCATATGATAATTTTTTTGGTGAAATTCCACTTTCAATCGATTCCAATTCCAAGATACAATATCATCGCATAGCCTATACCATGCCAATGCTTTTTCCCTTCAAAGATAAAGGGAAAACCTTCTTCTTGGCTTCATCTCCGGGTAAACTTGCAAGCTTAAATAATCCATAAATTTCATCCACATATATCAAGTGCATATCAGGATGTTCGGCTCCGTCTCCTGCATAAGGATTAGCTAGCAGTTGTTCTATCATACCCGAAGGAATTTCATAATCATTATTTTCAGTAGGTGCACTAGGTTGAGGGGTAACTAATTGTGGTTCTGGTCGAGGTGAACATACCCCGAACAAACCCCTCAAAGGATTGTTTTCCATAGTAACAAGTGACAATAAATTTCAGCACGTAGTAATAATTTTTCCTTACCGGTTTCCACTTACCAAGAGCGCTTCAGTCCCCGGCAACGGCACCAGAAAAGAGCCATGATGACCCACAAGTATAGGGGATCAAACGTAGTCCTTTCCATAAGTAAGAGTGTCGAACCCAAGTGTGACGCCCCGAGTCCGACGCGCCAGGTGTCTTCCCGTTATTCGATGTTGTTGCCTTGTCATTCGCTTGCGTGTTGCATCTTGCCATGTCATCATGTGCATTGCATCTGCTTGTTTTCAAAACTTGCATCCGTCCGGGTCACCAAGTTCTTTTCGTTGTCCGTTCTGAGCCCAGACACACCTGCACGCGCCCACGGCATGTCCGAAATAGTATTTTATAAGTGGCCGGAAAATGTTCTTGGAATGGGTTGAAAGTTGGCATGTGGTGTTGTTATGTTGTCAGTAGACTTCCTGTCAATTTTCATCACATTCGGAGTTCGTTTGACGCCCCAACGGTAACTATAGCGGCATTATAGCCGGTCTAACATCGGACGTTTTCGGTCTCCGGAAACGGTTGCCGGGTTGCATTCCTCCTCTCTCTTCTCAGCCCAACCACATAATTGACCTCGTTCGCCTAACCCCTCTTTGCACAGTGCATCGACCCCTCGCGCGTGTCTGAAACTTACACGAACCCGACCCACTTAGTCGTCACCGTTGGGTCCGGATCATCCCCAGACATCCATAAAATATCTCCGTTTTCTTAATTGGACTTCCTAATCTATATTTTCTCACCCGTCCAATTATGATCGTAGGGACGAGGTAGCCCCTAGCCTAATCCACCTAATGTATATATATCGTCCAACCCTAAATTTGAGGGGAGTTGTCCCATCCACCCGTGTCCGCCGCCGCCACTGTTCTCTCGGGATCCATCCCGACCCAGCAGCCGATCCACCACATCTCCTCAATTTCAGCGTCGGCCTTTTCCCCACCGAGATCCATCCATCTAACCAGCAGCTCGAGCCCCTTGTCATGGAGTGCCTCCGCCCTCGTGTTCCTCCACCCGTCGGCGAGCCGTCCTCCAGGCGCCCCGCAGCCTTCCTGCTCACCCCGTCCCTCTCGCGCGCCGGCCCAAGGAGATCCCCGTCGTGACCTGTCGCCTACTCATCTCCAGCAGCCGGCCTCCTCAGCTCCTCCGACCCCTTCAGGAACCCTCTCCGGCAAGCTCCGCTGACCAGCGCCACCAGGCCATGCCTCCTCCCTCGTCCCTTTGTTTCTCCTTCCCTCCTCTCTCCATCTCTCTCTCTCTCTCTCTGACCTCCCCGCTCTTCCTCTCTTGTCCTGGACAAGAGCAAGGGCGCCATGGCCGCCGCCCGTACAAGCCCCTCCGCCGCCGGGATCTGCGCGCCTTTCCGCCTCTTGTCGTCCATGTTGCCATTGGACTGCACCGCTGCAGGTAGCCACCTTGCCGCTCACGCCGGACCTTTTCTCCTCGCGAGCCTGTTTTGACACAGCCGTTGCTGCCGCCTTCTGCTGCAGGAGGTCGCCCCGTTACGGCCTTGCCTCCGGCCAGAACCACCCGCCCTTGACGCGTCTTGCTCGGATCCAGCCGTCCCCGCCATCGACGACCTCCATCTCCGTGCATCGCACCTAGTCTGTTGCCACCTCCCTGTTTCGCTCCTGCATGAGCAGGACGACGGGCGGCTTATCGATCCGGATGCGCCGGTTGACCACGAGTGTGGCTGGGCCACAACCGTGTCGCGGGTGCAAGGCCCAGCGCCCTCCTCGGCTTTGCCATCGCCGTGGGCCGCCAGATCCGCCAAGCTATTCTACAGATCTGGGCCTTGGCCCATGGTGAGGCACCGACACCCCAGCGCCCAAGTGCTCTGTATTCCTAGTTTCGGCCCATGCCTATTTTTTACTTTCCGGCGTTTTTTTGTAAATAACCCATGCATGCATAATTATAGAATTGCCATCATTTTAAAATGCTCACACCTAAATAACCATGCATCGTATTAAACAAACTTAATATGTAAAATGGTTAGAATTTCATCTAGTTTCATAATGTGCCACTTTCATCTATGTTTAAAATGTTTAAAATGTTGCTTGTTTAAATTTGCTTTAATAACATGCTAAAATGATTTATTTCATAACTTAATAACCGTAGCTCCAAATTTAATAAACCTTATATGTAAATGGAGTAGAAAAATGCATAGTTTAACATGGTGGCATTAATTTGCATGTTTAACAACTCTAAAATTGTATATAGGGCAGAACAGTACCAAATCTAAAATATGCACATGAGGATTTTCCGGACTTGTTGCTTGTTGTTCCGGCCTCATTTAAACTTGCCTAGATAGGGAGTTTTATTATGCTTCACTTCTTGCCATGTTTAATAGCATTTAATATTGTTGGGTACATAGACGAGAGTGAACTAAATGTTTGAATGTGGTGTCTCGTCAATATGCAACTCGTTGCAAATTGAGCTCCACTTAACTTGTAGTTTTGTTTGTGCACTTTGCCATGCCATGTTTCATTAAATCGGACGAGCATCATACTTGGTTGTGCATCATGCCATGTTTATGTTATGGTTGTTTACTATGTTGCTTACTTCTTTCCGGGTTGCTTCTCTCGTTAGCTTCGGTTTCGTTCCAGAGTTGTGAGGATTCGTTCGACTACGTTGGGTCATCTACTTCTTGGACTCGTTCTTCTTCCTTGCGGGATCTCAGGCAAGATGACCATACCCTCGAAATCACTTCTATCTTTGCTTGCTAGTTGTTCATTCTATCGCTATGTCGCGCTACCTACCACTTGTTATATCATGCCTCCCATATTGCCATGTCAAGCCTCTAACCCACCTTCCTAGCAAACCGTTGTTTGGCTAAGTTACCACTTTTGCTCAGCCTCTCTTATAGCATTGTTAGTTGCAGCTGAAGTTGAAGTTTGTTCCATGTTGGAACATGGATATGTTGAGATATCACAATATCTCTTATTTTAATTAATGCATCTATATACATGGTAAAGGGTAGAAGGCTCGGCCTTATGCCTGATGTTTTGTTCCACTCTTGCCGCCTTAGTTTCCGTCATACCGGTGTTATGTTCCTTGATTTTGCGTTCCATACGCAGTTGGGTGTTATGGGAACCCCTTGATAGTTCGCTTTGAATAAAACTCATCCGGTGTTGCCCTGAGAACGAGATATGTGCAGCTCCTATCGGGATTGTCGGCACATCGGGCGGTCTTGCTGGTCTTGTTTTAGCATTGTCGAAATGTCTTGTAACCAGGATTCCGAGACTGATTGGGTCTTTCTGGGAGAAGGAATTTCAACGTTGACCGTGAGAGCTTGTGATGGGCTAAGTTGGGACACCCCTGCAGGGTATAAACTTTCGAGAGGCGTGCCTGCAGTTATGTGGCAGATAGGAATTTGTTAATATCCGGTTGTAGAGAACTTGACACTTGACTTAATTAAAATGCATCAACCGCGTGTGTAGCCGTGATGGTCTCTTTTCGGCGGAGTCTGGGAAGTGAACACGGTTCTTGTGTTATGGTTGTGCGTAAGTAGTTTCAGGATCACTTCTTGATCACTTCTAGCTTCACGACCGTTGCGTTGCTTCTCTTCTCACTCTTATTTGCGTGTGTTAGCCACCATATTTGCTTAACGCTTGCTGCAGCTCCACCTCATTACCCTATCCTACCCATAAGCTTAAATAGTCTTGATCTCGCAGGTGTGAGATTGCTGATTCCTCGTGACTCACAGATACTTCCAAACCATTGCAGGTGCCGATGATACCAGTGCAGGTGACGCAACCGAGCTCAAGTGGGGGCTCGATGAAGATCTTGATTGTTATTATGTGTCTTCTCCAGTTGATAAGTAGTGGAGCCTAGTTGGGATGATCGGGGATCTAGCATTTGGGGTTGTCTTCCTTTATTTTGGTTCCATAGTCGGACCTTTGAGTGTATTTGGATATGAATTATTTATGTATTGTGTGAAATGGTGATTGTAAGCCAACTCTTTATCCCTTTGTTATTCAGTCAATGGGATTGTGTGAAGATTACCCCTCTTGCGACAAAACCACAATGCGGTTATGCCTCTAAGTCATGCCTCGACACGTGGGAGGTATAGCCGCATCATGGGCGTTACAAGTTGGTATCAGAGCCATCCTCGACTTAGGATCCCCCTGCTTGATTGGATCGCTGACGTTGTTGAGTCTAGAACAAAATGTTTTGAGTCCTAGGATTATATATATCAGAGAGTAGGATTCTTTTCAATCCTCAGTCCCTTCGTCGCTCTGGTGAGGTCTCCTGTCGTAGAAGCTTTGACTTTTCTCTCCTCAAATTTCATGAAAAAAAAATTAGGATCACGCGGATATCTTGGAATCGTTCCGATATTCTTGTGACGAGAACATTGTTCTTGGTGCCTCCTAACATTTAGGGGTTGTGGCAGTGTCCCGGGGAGTTGAGCTCCGAGGTGTTGTCGTCACAATTTTATCATTGCAGTTCTGGAATACATGAGTTCACCGACATCGAAAATCTCTTTTATGTAGTTGTTGGTGAGATAACCTCAACGCCATCCAGTACTGGGGCGGGAGTATGGGAGTACTGCCATAACTCATATAACGGATTCTTTTCGAAGGTTGAGGTACACGTTTTCCGAAGGTTTCTTGATTATGTGTTGAAGGATGGATACAGCTGGATGTAGGGATTGTTAGTTTGGGTGAGATATTATGCTTCCCCTGTATCCCCAACACCTGATTGCATAACCAGAAAGTTTCGGGAGTTTATAAGTGGGAATTCAAGTATCACGTAGGATATCCTTCCAACAGACACATGATACGATATGGGATCTATCATATGTTTGTTTCCGTCTTATTCCGCAAGCCAATCCTTTGTTTTGTTTTTGAGTTGTGGTATTCGAGTTGCTTCGAAGTCAAGTGTTGAATCCATACCTTTTCCTAAATGGTGTTCTCATATTTCTATGGGAGTGCTAATCCTTTTCGATCATCGAGGTGGTCATGCCAATCCTTTTCAACCGATGTGCTTCTCTCGAAGTTAATCCTATCCTTTCAATATTTGCGAGATCAATACTCAGTTTTCTCAACGGTATCCATTCCATCTGCCCCAAGTTGCCTTTGTTTTCCCCCCCCCCCCCCCTTTTTTTTCAAGGACTCAGATTTCTTAATCAAGTATCTTTTTTCTATTGATGGGAAGTCTCTCCATTCTTTCCGTCAATGTTCTTATCCGTTGATTCTCAGAAAGATACTATAGGAGCCTCAACTTCATCATCATTCGTTCTCTTTCTTCTCCGGTGGATTCAAGTCAACTAACGGTGTCCTGGACTATGGGGTACTCGCCACGTCATCTCCCGATCTTTTAGATTGGGCCGAGGACCCCCATGGCCGTATACTCATGGGCTAGTTCGGACAGCTGCCGCATACATGGAAGATTCCACAAGACTTGGTGATCAAGACAAGGACTCCTCCCCACCGGCGTATTCGGCTAGGACTCTTGTTATCCTAGGCCTCTGGTGCATTATATAAACCGAGGCCAGGCTAGTCGATACATTATATACAACAATCATACCATAGGCTATATTCTAGGGTTTAGCCTCTACGATCTCGTGGTAGATCAACTCTTGTAATACTCATATCATCAATATCAATCAAGCAGGACGTAGGGTATTACCTCCATCAAGAGGGCCCAAACCTGGGTAAACATCGTGTCCCCCGCCTCCTGTTACCATCGATCCTAGACGCACAGTTCGGGACCCCCTACCCGAGATCCGCCGGTTTTGACACCGACATTTGTGCTTTCATTGAGAGTTCCACTATGTGATCGGCAAAAGGATCAATGGCTCGCCCGCAGGTCAACTACGACGCCGGCTTCTTCGTCACCGGCTCCGTCGGTCACCTTGGCTGGACCGAGGACTGTGCCCTACCTCCGATCGTCATGTTCAGATGAAGGTCTTCATCAACATCAACTCCGATCTCTATCAAGATCATGGAGCAATCATCCAGGGAGCCCGGGGGCTCAACATCAACATTACCCTCAGGCAACCGTGCTGTGTTTTTTTTGGACAGCGAACTCGTATCCGCCGCCACCGCCTCTTCAAGTGTCGTTTTAACGATTGCTTCGATCGAATTGTGCGGAATTGAGTCTACAACAACCCTGGAAAAATTCGTCGAGTTCGGATGGAGGAATCTCTGGCAATCCGCGATATACCGGAGCCCTGTCAAATCTGGACAGGAATCTGGACGAGTTTAGGGCGTGGTGGCCAGATTCTAGCTCGGACGTCCTTTGGAAGATCCAACCATTGATCGGCTGTGGAATTCCTATATCTACCACCCCTCAAAATTTCAGCTCGATCCGACCGTCTAAACTTCGGTAACCTTCCGATTAGTGCATCACTTTTTGGATCTATTTTCTGCGCGAAAACGAACCCGACCCGAGTTCATCTTTTTTATGAACGGGATTTCGGACATCCTTTTTGAAGGAAGTTTTGTATGGGGTATTGTGTTTTGTTCCCAAACACATCCCCCTAACTTTAAAATCTTTTGAACATGATCTTCACCATCAAGCTGGTGTCAAACCAGTCCGGCACTATTGCTCCACGGCTGCCGACCTACGCTAGACACGTCGTCACTTTGTTCAGCCGAGCTCAACTTCTTCGGATCATCATCTCGGCGAACAGAATGGGAGTTCAGCATCGCGAAGGATAAATCATCACCAACATCGCCGCCCCACAGATTACACAGAGCGGGCACACCGGCATCGCCGCACGGTCACTTCATCAAGCCGGCATTGACTACGTCACGACCTGCATCGGCAGGGCCGTACTGTTGCTCCTTCAAGCCGGTGTCCATCACGCTGACCTACTCGACTCATCGGCTGACATCGAGGCTTCGACATCTCGGCTGGATCGGGGGCTTCGTCATCTCTTCAACAACCTACTCCGGATACTTCGGCGTCACTAGCCGACCAGCTCCGTCACGTTAGCTGGTTTGAGGGCTTTGCCTCGGCGAGCCAACCTTTACCAGCATCGCCATGCCGTTCCTTTATCACCCATCAGGCAATGGGTGTGCGGATCGAGTCCCAATTTTGGAAATCACCTTTCTTCGGATTGCTACAACAAATAAACCAGGTGCTATTAATCCTAGTATTTTTTTGCTTGTTTGGGTTCATTTTTCCCAAGGAATTATTACTCTGGTTTGTCCATCATATGTACGCAGGTCTATCAAATGGTGGCCGCATTAACGACGGTCGCCTGGTGGTTCGGTCAGCTTCCGTACATAGTCTGGCGAACACCGCATCCGGAACTCGGACCGACCTGTGAATTCAGGCTTTGCCACACCTTTACCGCATCACGCCGACGCCCTGCATCGACATTGACTTCGGCGCCAGGCCATATTTCTTTTATTACTCACTTTGCATAAATTATTTATTATGCAACATTTTTTTATCATTATTATTATTATCTCCGGTTTGCACTATTTTTTGTGCACAGGAAAATGATCTAGGTTGGGTAGTATCGTCAACTCGGCGTACTGACATACCACGTCACCTCGGCTGGACCGGGGGCTTTGTCAGCACTTCATTACCCCATGTCGGGGACTTTGGCATCACTCTGCCGGCCTGCATTGACCGTGCTATGTCACCACTTCGGAGTGCCGAGCTCTTTGCTCCGCCACCTCGGGACCGGCTTGTGGGATGGAACCTTGTCCCACATCAAGCTCGGACTGCGTCATCAATACCAAACACATTACCCAGCTAAGTTGCCTTCATGCTCAAAGTTTTAAATTTTTAACTTGTGTTCGGTTCGACCAAGCATTATACCTTTTTGGCAAAAAGTTGCTTGTAAAAAATCTCCTTGTCGAAACTTTGTTTGTGACACACAAATTCAAATACCCAGTTCACTTGGGGGCTTCCTTCATGAAGCCTTTCCTCTTGCATATGATTATACTTGTACAGCTTCATTCCTTGTTCGCGTATTACGCCACAATATGCACCATATTGACTTAAGCAATTTGCAAGTTGGGTTGCCTCGCTCCTGTGTTTACCCCTACGTTCCCGATTGTTCGGCTAGGGAGTAAAGGGAGCACCTCTGGATTGTCATGATCGGGTCATCTGAGCCGGACCTCAGATTGGGAAAAGTCGAAAGCTAGCGCTCTTATTGTTTTCAATTATGGTCGGCACACAATGGAACCCATGAGTACAAAAAATCTATTGCACAAGTCTCATAGTAACAATGAGCACCGAAGAAAGGTATCGGTGGGGGTACTATTTTCTTCAAAGATGCTTCTTACACGTCATCAGTAATATAGCATAAGTTCCCTGAGCGTGCTTTGTCTGTTACAGCCTTATGGCCTGATTGCCTAGTTATCAGAAACGCCGTCGATATTCTCGATAGGTGGAGTACATAACACCCTTGGGCCCTTGACCGAAGAGGGAGAAGCCGACGGTCGGTTAAGACGCGTATAAAGTTCGGGCGAACACATATATGATATAAGTACTTTGGTACATGCATTCATTATACATAAAATTCTTTTACCCAAGTCACTTGGGGGCTCTTAAATTAATATGAGCCGTTTTATAATAAGTGTTCTTCTTCTTAGTCATTGCAAAGTTTTTTTATTATTATTTATCACTCCTTTTTTCCGACACGACTGTGTGGTCACTAGCCGGGGAGCCTAATTTCTCTCTCAAAACTGCTAGAGTTTAGTTTGCTAAGATGGCCTAACGAGAAGTACTCCGCCTTTGGGATAGGAGGTTGAAGCCGTAGGCTGACCCGCTTGAGCTCTTGAGATAAGATGTGTCATGATAAAGCACGACAGAAGCACCTTTTTTTCTAAGACCAATTTTCGATTTGGCACCGAACACTTGTTGTAGTTCGGACGTCCGGTTTTTACTAACGTTTTTTGGTTTTCCAAGCCTATGGCACTTTTAAGCTATTTGTGTGTTTCCAGCATTAATCTCGTAGTGCGGCGCCGGACACCTTTAGGGATTCGGCAAAAACATTCTCGGACGTTGTTGTATATGCGTCGGTTTTGAATTGCGTCTTCAGTCAATAGTTGGGTTGCCCGGCTCCTGTGCTTGCCTCCTACGTTCCGCTTTGTTTGGCTAGGTGCGCAACGGGAGAAGCACTGCGATTGTGCTTCCAGCTAGCATGGTTAAGCGCCTCAGTGGAGAAAGCCGAAAACTGACTGTCACAATAAGCGTAAACTGGTCAGCGATCCGATGACTGTGTTTAACAACGGGCCATTCATAATATTGGCCGAAGTGTTTACGGCTTGACCTCGACTGTCTCCGAACACTAACCGGAGGCTAGTAACTGGCCTTCCAACTTTAAGCTCCTATGAATAAGTGAAAGTTATAAAGCCCGCATATCTGATTGCCTCGTTTCCGCTAACACAACTGCCTTCGGGCACCGAGACATCAGCTAAGGGTTATTTTGTTATTTCTGAAACACCCTGCGTAGTATCTACCAAGGGGTAGAGGCCGATGATGGGCCACTTTCAACTGATAAACAGTCGCAATGGAGTCAAAATAATGATGTAAAGTACTTGGATACATAGAATCATTACACATAATCTGTGATTTTACTCTGGATATCGATCCTTAATTCGACCACCCGTGCCCACATTAAGGCTCGGGGGCTATTGGGCTTTGCGCTCATTGTTTACAAATATTAAAGGGGCACATTGATCCCCTGATCTAGTGTTGCCACCCGACTAGTGTCTCGGGACCTACTGCATTGCCTATTCAATGCAGAAAATTCAAAGGGCTCAGTGTTCGGCTTGATCGAACTATGGGAAAGCACGTCTTCGGACAATAATAAGTACCATCTGGACCTATCTGGCATCAAGCTAATATATCACGGCGACTTCTCACGACCCTCTCTCAGGGGCCCGTTCGCCGATCACTATTATCTCTAATACATTACACTACATTTTTTATTCCTATGCATGCTGCCGAGCTAGGAGTTGATCCTCAGGACGATTTCGCGCATCGACCTGAGTCTCAGGGGCTACTGGGAATAGCGGTTTTATGCTGGCCTTCAGGTGCATCTCGGGTTTTAGACTGATACACACCTTGAGGGCTACTGGATATACATCGGCAGAGAATAAACTGCACCAGTTAAAAATATTCACAAAAAATCAGCTCGCGATCGGGGTGGTGCACCACCTTGGAAGCGGGCGCTAGCGGCTAGCTCCATAGAGGGCATTTCCGGCATTAAGCTCAGCTAAACTCCTTCAACTTTTTTGGACCAAGATGATCTATGACATCTTGGATATAGTCCGGCGTTGGAGCTTGGACACAGTCCGGCATTGGAGCTCGGATACATTTTAGCGTTGGAGCTCAGAAGCAATCCGGCATTAGTGCTCGGCTGCAAAAGATACCTCGAATGCAGTCCGGCGTTAGAGCTCGAATGCAAGAGGACACTGCCTCCGGGAACAACTTCAAACCCGAGGAGTGGCATAAAAATAACAAGGCATTGATAAATGTCGGAAACTTAAAGGGGCTCCTTGGATACCCGACATGTAAACTCGTCGAATGCATTTCGGCGATCCTCAAGATCGAAAATGAGAAGATTTGTTGAACCAGTTTTCAAGAGCGACAACCGAAGATGAAGAACAGTTCGGAAGAATTGAGGAGCATCCCTAACTTGAAGACCGGTTCAGGGGGCTACTGACGGTCTCCTGGACTAGGGGGTACTCACCACATCATCTCCCGATCTTTTAGATTGGGCCGAGGACCCCCATGGCCGTATACTCATGGGCTAGTTCGGACAGCTGTCGCATACATGGAAGATTCCACAAGACTTGGTGATCAAGACAAGGACTCCTCCCCACCGGCGTATTCGGCTAGGACTCTTGTTATCCTAGGCCTCTGGTGCATTATATAAACCGAGGCCAGGCTAGTCAATAGATTATATACAACAATCATACCATAGGCTAGCTTCTACGGTTTAGCATCTACGATCTCGTGGTAGATCAACTCTTGTAATACTAATATCATCAATATCAATCAAGCAGGACGTAGGGTATTACCTCCATCAAGAGGGCCCGAACCTGGGTAAACATCGTGTCCCCCGCCTCCTGTTACCATCGATCCTAGACGCACAGTTCGGGACCCCCTACCCGAGATCCACCGGTTTTGACACCAACATCAACCTTTGTCGGTCATATCTTTTCCTTGTTTCAAATGTTTTCTCATGCAGGTGCACCTCATAATCATTCCCCGCTTGCTATTCAATTGTTCTTGAGTGCTGAAGATATCTCGAAGATTCGTGTTTCCACTCTGCATTCGTTCAAGCTCTTTCGAGGATGTTATCTCACTCAAGCCATTTAATTCAACCGGTGCAATCTCCCTTTCAAGTAATCATTTCAACGGTGTTTCTCTTGAGTGGCCCTAATCCACAGGTCTTTTCCCAGGATCTTACCTGACTCTTCTAATTTTCCCAGAGATATTCACAAATTCTTTTCGAAGTTTGACGTAAGTATGAATTATCATCAGTCATATGTCTTTCTCCAGGATCTTTCAAATTCTTTTCATCCTTGGTTCAAACTTTCTAATTTTCATTCCGAAGTGTCTCAACAATTCATGGTGGTGTTTCTCATCGGCATTCTCAGCTTTCGGAGACCGAAGAAGAATTTCTCCTAAATCTTGTCTGTTCTATTGAAGATTCATGGGTCTAGTTTCACGATATCCTCTCAAATTATTCCATTTGTCAGTAATTCTTTTCTTACCCATCCGGAGTAATTCAGGAGTCTTTTCAGTTTGATTCTCCGGAGCCCATCATCTCAGAATTATTCATTCCAGATTTCAGCTCTCGTTCTCCAAATCTTACTGGTGCATCGCTCAAGTATTCCCTAGTCAGCTCGTGATCTCTTCATTCTCTTGTATCCAAATTTCCCCAAGTATCTTCGTTCGTTTTCAAATTCTTACCAGTGATTCATCCCTTTACTTCCTTCATTTTCAATTCTTACGGTGGTTCGTTCAATATTTCTCTTCCTTCGTTATCGTATCAACTCATTCGTTCTTTCAAATCCTACCGACGATTCGTTGAAGACCTTATTCAAGTTTGCGCTATATCTATCTTAATCCTGTCTACGAGAATTAGTATGTCAAATCCGTTGCTTGTCATCAATCTAAATTGGTGAAGGATACGCATAACGTAATTCTTATTATTGTTTCATCCAATTGATCTAATTTCTTCTTTCCAGAGCTCTTCATCATGTCACATTCTCGGTTCAAGATGCTTCATCTTTTCTTTCCCGGAGTTCCAAGATCTCTCAATTATATCACCATGAAGATTCATCTAAATCATTGAAATGATTCACCTTGTGTTTTCAACTTCTCTTTCTTTATATCATCCTTTTATTACCGGAGTTCTTCATGGAGGCTCTACATGATGGTTCATCAAGGATTTAAATCCCTCTTGAAGTGTTCATCGAGATTCTTTTCAGAGGAGCTCAAGTATTCTTCATCTTGCATTTCGAAGTGCAATTCTTTCATATCTCATCTTTTGAGGTGGTGTTGTGTCATTGTTGATAATTTCCCTTCGTGTTTCATGATTCACAAGTTTTCAAGAGTGACATACCTAAATCCATCATTTTCTCTTCGCTCAAGACATCTTTTCAACCAATCAACCTCTTCATTGGAGTTATCTTGGGTTATATTTCACCTAAAGCTTTCCCTAAGGATTTTTTCTATTTATGGTGCTCATAAATGACCCAAGTTCTTAATTTATCCTCCCGGTGAAATAAGTTTCTCTTCTCCTTGTTCATATCAATCCAATCTATTGGTTTTCGTTAGTGGCAGAATCTCACCTCAAGATTTCGAGATGTTTTCCATAAGCCCACAACAAGCTTACTCTTTTCGTTGTTGGTTTTCCAACAACTCCATTCGACCCTTCTCCTAAAGATGCTTTTCAAGCTCATTTGAGGTAGAAGATGTTGTTTTCTCCTCCGTTCTTTTGATTCCATTCTTACATTTGTTCCGGAGGCATTGTGATGTTGCTCTCTTCGACCCATCATCTTGTTTTGCCAAGTTCATATTCTTTACCTTCCATTTCCAACCGGAGTGTTGTTGTAATTAATCTTTATCGTTCCTTGTACATCTCGTTTCAACCGGAGTGCTTGCATGTACTTCTTGTCCATTGCAACCCTTTCTCTTATGTCTTTCAATGTACAAGGTTCTAGTAAGGTTCCTTGTTCCTCTTTTCTAACGGAGTGTTCTCAACTTCCTTCATCTCCGTTGTATTCTTCTTTCCAATTGTTTAACCTCTCAAGGTTCATTGGTTTCACTCATTTGTCAAAGAAGCAACTTAGTTTTACCTCTTCTATTCCTCTTCCGTTTCTCTCCGGTGCCATCCTTAGATCTCGGGACGAGATCCTATCGTAGTGGTGGAGTGTTGTGATGCCCCGAGTCCAACGCGCCAGGTGTCTTCCAGTTATTCGATGTTGTTGCCTTGTCATTCTCTTGTGTGTTGAATCTTGCCATGTCATCATGTGCATTGCATCTGCATGTTTTCAAAACTTTTATCCGTCCGGGTCCCCAAGTTCTTTCCGTTGTCCGTTTTGAGGCCAGACACACTTGCACGCGCCCGCAGCACGTCCGAAATAGTATTTTATAAGTGGCCGGAAAATGTTCTCGAAATGGGTTGAAAGTTGGCATGCGGTGTTGTTATGTTGTCAGTAGACCATCTGTCAATTTTCATCACATTCGGAGTCCGTTTGACGCCCCAACGGTTAACTATAGCGGCATTATAGCCCGTATAACGTTGGACGTTTTCGGTCTCCGGAAACAGTTGCCGGGTTGCATTAATCCTCTCTCTTCTCAGCCCAACACTACAAAAAAAGACACATTCGTGACATTTTGGGCCGAACGAAAAAAATTCTGTCATACATATGACACTTCTATGACGATAATTGTGACAAAACCCGGTATCATCATAGATGTGGTGGGCTCCTTCTATGACAAAAAATCATGAAAGAAAATGGGCTTTTCGTCCTGGGCGGGCCGGAGACATAGCTGCATGACATTCTTTGGGCCATCCATGATGGAAAAAACCATGGTAGAAGCGAGGGCGAGGAAAATTTTGGGGAGTTCCCGATTACGGTGGGAGGTCGGGGCCCGAGCGATGCGCATTTCTCTCGTACACGTACACGCGTGTGTGCCAGGTGTTGGCTCTAACTAAACCCGAGCGAGGCGTTGGGCTCTAACTGAACCCGAGCGATTGCACTGCAGGCTACGCGTTACTAAACCCGAGCGATCGATCGATGGCTGTTAACTGAACCCGATCGAGCGATTCCTTCACTATTGCTGATAACTGAAGCCGATCGATGCTGCCTCTGGGATGAACAGTGAGCGTTGTGGGGGGGTTTGGATGAAGGAGCGGTGGCATTGCCTCTGGATTAACAGGACCCCGTGGTGTGGTGGAGGGGCTGGATGAACAGTAGACGGTGGAGGGGTGCCCGTGGAGGGGTGGTTGAACAGGACCCCGTGGTGTGGAGGGCTGGATGAACAGTAGACGGTGGAGGGGTGCCTGTGGAGGGGTGGTTGAACAGTAGCCGGTGGAGTAGCGTGCGGTGGAGGTTGGATGAACAGGAGCCCGTGGAGGCTGGAGGAGGTCGACGGTAGCCCGTGGAGGCTAGAGGAGGTCGACGGTGGAGATGAACAGTATCCCGTGGAGTCCCGTTTTGCGGTACGCCACACCCCTCCCGATGAACAGGACCCCCGTTTCGACTGTAGCGCTCCAACACAAGTCCGTTTCATCCGTTTTGCCGTACGCCACACCCCTCCCGATTAACAGGACCCCCGTTTCGACTGTAGGAGGTCCGTTTCGTCCGTTTTGCGGTACGCCACACCCCTCCCGATCAACAAGACCCCCGTTTCGACCGTAGGAGGTCCATTTCCTCCGTTTTGCGGTACGCCAGACCCCTCCCGATCAACAGGACCCCGTTCCGAACGTAGGAGATCTGTTTCCTCTATTGTGTGGTACGCCAGGCCTCGTTTCCATAGCCTATTCCGTCCAAGCCCTCCCGATGAACACGACCATGCATTCCGTTCCGACCCAGCCAGTTAGCTCCCACGTGTTCCGTTGCCTCCCGATGAACACGATGCATTCCGTTGCCTCCCGATGAACATGACGCATTCCGTTGTCTCCCCATGAACATGACGCATTCCGTTGCCTCCCCATGAACATGACGACGACGTTGTTTCTCCGTTCCGACCCAGCCATGTACACGAGCCCTGGCCGTACGTATGAGCTCGTAGGCGTTCGAGACCCCGCCCGTATGTACACATACGTGGCCATATTTTCTTTCTTGCACCATGGCCGTTGTACGTACGTGTACATGCTACGTGTGCGCCTCTACTACGACACGTACACGCCTCTACTACAACACGTGCGCGCCTCTACATCCACCAGTATATATGTACGTACACGTTCGCGACCAGAATGACAATGCTACGTACGCTTCGACCAGGTGGGTCCCGACTGTCAGGCACTTCCTTGCTTGTGAAGATGTAGCTCGTGGGTCCCAGCAGTCAGGGGGCGAATCGTTTTTTTTTTGCCCGGACGGACTACCTTGCGTGCGAAGATGTAGCTGGTGGGTCCCAGCAGTCAGGGGCAAACGTTTTTTTCGTGAAATATGGTGGCCCTTACGGTGGGTCCCCGCTGTCAGGTGGAGGAATAATTATTTTGCACATAATAAGGAGGCACTTCCTTGCTGCGGCCGTGGACCCAGCTGTCAGCCTCTCCACGTATAGTCCACGTCCGATGGAAGACGTTCCTTGACGACGTTGACCACGCCGCGCCGAGAGCACCAGGGCGGTGGACGACGGCGAGGCCTAGGAAGGGGACGACGCGGCAGTGGATGCCCACGCGTAGAGGAGTATGAGGGTTCACTGGTTCACTGCGGTGTGAGGCTGCCATCGCCGTAGAATAACAGGGGGTGTGGGTGAGTAGAGGGATGGCCTGGCCAGCGGTGGGAGTAGTAGGGGGCGGTGAGGCCTCCGCCGCATCGCAGCCGGCCACGGGAGGTAGGAGCACGAGGCACGACCGGCGCTGGTTTGGGCAGCTGGAGCAAGAAGACCAGAGGTTGAAGAAGCACTACGGGCGTTGGATGGACATCGTACGGTCACTGGAGCTAGAATCATGCATATTGACTAAGTTGATAAAGCCTTCCGTCCCCGTCAACTTAGTAGGCCCACAAGTCAGCCTGTCACTATACTGGGTCCCAGCTAACAGGGGGAGTATTCATTTTTTTGTGCGTAATAAGGAGGCACTTCCTTACGTGCGAAGATATAGCTGGTGGGTCCGAGCTGCCAGTGGCGGTAACGTTTTTTCGCGAAATATAGAGGCCCTTTCGGTGGGTCCCTGATGTCAGGTGGAGGAATCATTATTTTGCGCGTAATAAGGAGGCATTTCCTTGCGTGCGACCGTGGACCCAGCTGTCGGCCTCTCCACGTACAGTCCACTTCAGATGCATGTCGGTTGTTGACCATGTTGACCAGGCCGCGCCGAGAGCACCAGGGCGGTGGACGATAGCGAGGCCTAGGAAGGGAACGACACGGAGACAGGGAAGACTCGGCAGTTGTTTCCCACACGGAGGGGAGTACGACTGTACGAGGGTTTACTGGTTCGTCTGCCGTCACCGGAGAATAACAGCAGGTGTGGGTGAGTAGAGGGATGGCTAGGCCAGCAATGGGAGTACGGTGGGGTGGTGAGGCCTGCGCGGCAGCACAGCCGGCCACGGGGAGGAGGGAGCAGGCAGTCCCGCCGGCACTTGTTTGAGTGGCTGGAGCAGGAAGAGCAGAGATTGAAGAAGCATGACGGCCGTTCGATGGACATCCAACAGTCACTACTTGTGCGTCAACCTTTTTTTAGGAAAGCCTCAAATCTGTGGAAAATAGCATACAGCCAATCTGCCATTATTTCTAATAATTTACAGCCCATTTGCTAATTCTTAAGGTTTTTTTTGGAGCCCATATTCTTTTTGTTAGCATTACAGCCCATATTGTGGCCATGGTTAAAAAATTATACGAAATTTTGCATATTTCGGTGCGGTCCGAACTGTTTTTAATCCCGAAATTTTGACTCACATTCAAACCGATTTTAGAAATAAATTTATATCAATATAAAATCCAACAAATTCTCCACGCATAAAAATTAATGTAATTTAAAATTTCGAAATGAAAAAAAAGATATTTGAAACTAATTGCCGGTTTTGATGTGTTTTAAAAATGTACAGCCCATTTCGCATTACTGATGGGCCATTTTCTCGGCCAGCCGGATGAAAGCTCTCCTCGTCTTGAAAGATTTGCAGCCCAACAGGCCTGACAAAGCGACTTACTTGGCAAATCACAAAAAAACTGGGCCGTGGCCGTGGACCCAGCTGTCAGCCTCTCCACGTACAGTACTCTTCGGATGGAAGTCGTTCCTTGACCACATTGACCATGCCGCGCGAAGAGCACCACGGCGGTGGACGACGGCGAGGCCTAGGAAGGGGACGACGCGGAGCCGGGGAAGATGCGGCAGTGGAAGCCCGCGTGGAGAGGAGTACGAGGGTTCGCTGGTTCGGCTACGGTGTGCGGCTGCCGTCGCTGCAGGGCCTGGCTAGCGGTGGGAATAGTAGGGGGCGGTGAGGTCTCCGCGCAGCACAGCCGGCCACGGGAGGCAGGAGCATGCGGCACGACCGGCGCTGCTTTGGGCGGCTGGGGCAAGAAGACCAGAGGTTGAAGAAGCACTACGGCCGTTGGATGGACATCGTACTGTCACTAGAGCTAGAATCGTTCATATTGACTAAGTTGACAAAGCCCTCCGTCCCCGTCAACTTAGTAGGCCCACAAGTCAGCCTCCCACAATGGTGGGTCCCAGCTAGCAGGGGGTATTCATTTTTTTGTGCGTAATAAGGAGGCACTTCCTTGCGTGCGAAGATATAGCTGGTGGGTCCGACATGTTAGCAGGGGGAACGTTTTTTTCGCAAAATACAGAGGCCCTTCCGGTGGGTCCCAGCTATCAGGTGGAGGAATCATTATTTTGCGCGTATAGTCCACGGCCGATGGATGTCGTTCGTTGGCCATGTTGACCAGGCCGCGTCGAGAGCACCATGGTGGTGGAAGGGAACGACACGGAGCCGGGGAAGACTCGGCAATGGTTGCCCACGTGGTGGGGAGTATGAGGGTTTACTGGTCTGGCTGCCGTCGCCGGAAAATAACAGGAGGTGTGGGTGAGTAGAGGAATGGCCTGGCTAGCAATGAAGTAGGGTGGGCTGGTGCCGCCTGTGCGGCAGCACAGCCGGCCACGAGATGCGGGAGCAGGCAATCCCACCGGAGCTGGTTTGGGCGGCTAGAGCAAGAAGATCAGATATTGAAGAAGCAGCACGGCCGTTGGATTAACATCCAACGGTCACTGCTGCTAGAATCATTTGTGGACTAAGTTGACAAAGCCAAAGTACACGTCAACCTAGTAGACCCACAAGTCAGCCTCCAAATCTATCCCAAACTGCATACAGACCGAAATTTCTAGCCAGATTCAAATTAATTTTAAATCTAAATATACCTTAGTTTAAATTCAATGAATATTTACCCGCACAAAAACAATGAAATTTAAAATATCAAAATCCAAAAGAAAACATTATTTTGGAACTAATTGCATGTTTGCTGTATTTTTTCATTTTACACCCCATTTATTATTACTTATAGCCCATTTCTTATTACTTATAGCCCATTTTCTGGGAAAAATGCATCCCTCCTCGTCTTGAAAGATTTCCGGCCCAGCAGGGCGTAGAAAAGCAAGTAGGCTTACGTTGGTTATGCTGCAAAAAACAAAATAGCTGGCTAGCCATTTTCAGAAAGGAAAAAAACAAACTGGGCTGGTCATGTGCTAAACATATGAAATAAAAGCCTGGGCTAGAAGGGCCACGGGTCCCGCACAACCCAATTGATACCCTTCTTCGTCCCGAAAAACAAAATTACTGCGCGCGCTTCTAGGTCCCTACTGTCATCCTCACCATGTACAGTCATCTCCTTATTCCTCTCGGTTGTTGACCATGTTGACAACACCGGAGGGCGGCGCCGCAGCGAGTGAACCAAGGCGAAGGACGATGGTGAGGCCTCGGACGGGAATGGATAGGAGCCGGGGAAGATCACAGCCAGTCGTGGGAGGCAGGAGCAGGCGGTCCCGCCGGCGCTGGTTTGGCTTTGGCGGCTCGAGGAAGAAGAGACTGAAGAAACGCGACAGACGTTGAATGTCAATCCAATGGTCAAGTTTGGCAGAATCATTTGTTGACTAAGCGGACACCAAGTAGCATACTTTTTATATATAGAAAGAAAATCAAAGACTTGGGAAGGTGTACAGAGCAAGCTAGTGTACCAGTAAAGAGACGTTGCCGAGTTTTAGAAAAAAGAAAGACGTGCTCCTATAGCTGGTTCGAATTCAAACCTAGACTATGACTATATATGGTGCTATGCTACTCTGCAAGTAATGAAACTGACATATCCAACGTTCGCTTCTCCTCTTCTCTACTTCCTCTGCCTAGCATCAGAAGCTCTGGCCACAGCAACCATGTCCGCTGGCTGCTCGTCCACCTGCTCTTCAGCAGGCAACAACCAGATATGCGCCAAGTCGCCACCCGTACCATCGCCTGTGGGTCTCATCACACCCCCGCTGGCACGCCACCGCAGCCGATTGCTCATCGCAACCCGCTGTTGTCAGTGTGGTGCTACTGCTACAAATCACGCAGAATCATCCATCGCATCTCAACCACAATCTGCAACCCTGGCCGAGTCTTCTACAAATGCCCAAATCATGGGGTAATAATATGTTTAAGTGTTGTTCTGCTGCTTTCAGTTGCTGATTTTTTTAATAGTTTGGTTGATGATCTTCCAATTTGATTCATGCAGAAAAGGGAACATTCGTGTGATTTGTATTTCTGGGAAGTTGCTGATGTGGGGGTATGCAACTACGCCGATTATTTGGTTAGCCGAGGAATCCCAATACCAGCAGGTTGGGGTGTTGGACAAGTAACTGAAGGAACGGCAGAAGAGGAATATGCAGAGCAGAAGGTTAAAGATGCAGTTCCTCTGATCATGGCCAAGCAACAGCTGCTGAACATCCTTGACAGCAATGAGGAGATGAAAGAGCTTTTGAAGATAATGGGCAAAATCGATGTGCTCTATAGGATGATTGTCTCTTTATTTGCAGTGTATGTAGCACTCATGATGTATTCAGTGGCTATGACATGAGCACTTTGCTGAAACTAGTAATGAATGAAACCTGTGTAGCAGGCTGGGCGTAATGTTGTGAACATCTAGTGATTTCTATTAACGGAAATCAGGGGGTATCCCCTTTTGCTCATATAAATAAATAAATAGCAGAGGCCATGTCGGGTCAGCTTTGTTCTCATTCGAAGACATCGAGCAAATTGCGGTCCAACAGCAAACTATGTCATCAAATTCAAGTTTCACAGCCAAATATGAGTACAACTAAACAACAACATCGTCATGTTTTAGTTGTCATACAATCACCAAACACAAATCAGCATACATAACAAGTGATGTTCTCACAGCAAAATACTAAACAACATGTTCATCAGGTTTCAGTTGTCATAGCAAACACAATTTCACATAGTAGATAAAAAACCGTCTTCTGACAGGAAAATATGACAAAAGCAATGTAATCATCATCCGCAGCAACAACGTCAACATCTTTGCCATGTGTATCAGTCTAAATCATAATTCCCCACGGTGTCATCTTCTTCTTCGTCCTCAACGTCCTCGAACGTTGGCTTCTTCTTGATCAACTCTTGTATGTCCACAGCACGACAGGAAATATTTTCGCCGGCATCATTGACGTGATGGTTCTCAAAGATATTAGGAACATCTGTGTTATCTTGTACATCAGGAGCAGTGTAAGCATCATCTTGTTGTGCAACTTCATTAAATGAATTCTTCTGCTCAAACCTTTGCAATACTCTCCAGTCATCGCTACGTGCAAATGTGTCTTCCAAGAAAAATATTTGTGTTGCTTGATTTCTCAAAATAAAAGGCTCGTTGGTCTGGTACGCCGCCTTGACATTGATGGATTTGAAATAATCATCAGCTCTGGGTTTTGTGATCCTGGAAAACAGGTTATACCAACGACAGCACAACAGAACCACACACCGATGATCCTCGAAACTGGAGATATACTGCAACTGAACAATGTCTGTTATGTTAGCATACATTTCAGTTGTCTCTTTGTCATACGTATCCGTGCTCATGATGGCACTGTTTTGTGTCTTCCTGCCTTCGTCTCGTGCAAGGGTGTTGTAGCGCACATCTCCAACAACGCAAGATTCATAATGTCTTACCCAAGTATCAGGAACCATTGCTAGTGAGTAAAGGGCATCATCAACTGCCTGCCCATCCTCCCGCATCTTCTTAACCTATGGTTAGAAAATAGACAAGCTGGTCATATTATGTACTCAATATATTAAAAAAACTGACAGTGCATTTCAAAAGCTTACATGGTTCTTGAACCATTTCGCAAATCCTGCCATAACCAGTTTGTCAATGTTTCTTGGATTTTGCGGCAGTAACTCCTCTTTGTAGATGCTGCACAACATAGTGACCGCGTCAAACATCTCAATATATAAGAATGTGCTGCAAGTTTAGTAGATTACGATGTATAAGCTGCAGTACTGCACTTAATTGATATAAGGTAGTATCTCAGGACAGTTATTCAACACATACCAAACCATTTTGTCCAAATCTTTAGATTTGTCCTCTTGTTGACTCTTCCCTGTAACTCAAACAGAATAATCGAAAACATTGAGCCCGGGATTGTCTTCACCCACCTCTTTGCTAAGCTGATCAGCTGTTTCAATGTATTTTGAGCAGAATGTCAACACTTCTGTAGCAATTTAGGCCTCTGCAATGGAACCCTCGGGTCTAGCTCTGTTCCTAACATAGCCCTTGAAAGTGCCTAGCCGCCTTTCAATAGGGTACATCCAGCCATACTATACTGGACCTCTAAGTAGTGCCTCATCAGGTAGATGAACAGCCAAATGCACCATCACATCAAAGAAGGCTGGAGGATATATCTTCTCAAGGTCGCATAGGATAGTTGATATCTTGTCTCTAAGATGCTCCAAAGCATCTATCCTGATATTCCTACTGCAGAGTTCCCTGAAGAATTGTCCCAACTCTGCAATTGCTCTATATAAGTCAGGGCGGCCCAATCCTCTAAGGATAATAGGTAAACCCCTTTGAAGTAGGACGTGGCAGTCATGAGTTTTCAACCCTTGTACCTTGTTTCCATCTGCACTGACTCTCCTTTCAGGGTTGGAAGCAAATCCATGTGGGAATCTCACATGTGACAGGACCTCGCGGAATTCTTTTCTTTTTACCTTGTCCAAGACGTACACAGCTGGTGCCATATCCCGTGGTTTACCTTCATCTTGCACCTGCAAATCCTTTCTGATACCCAGGTGTGTCAAATCAATCCTAGATTTTAAGGTATCTTTCATCTTGCCTTCAATATTAAGAAGTGTGCCGATAATGTTGTCACATATATTTTTCTCGATGTGCATCACAACAAGATTATGCCGCAGATCCAAATCTTTCCAATACTCCAAGTCCCACAAAGTGGACCTGCGGGTAAACAATAATCTCTCTTCAACCCTGCCACACTTCCTTTTCCCGCTACCATTACCAGGATGGTTTCCTGGTGTAATATGCCTGACCTTCTCTAATTCCACTTGCAACTCATCAGCGGTGAGCCTCTTTGGCGCATCATGGTTTTCATGCTTTGCATTGAACATATGTCTTCGGTATTTTCTAGGATGCGGCTTGTCCTTGGCAAGGAAACAACGGTGTCCAGTGTAACAGATCTTGCTAAATATTGCGTATGACAGCGGATTCCTGTCACAGCGAACACATGCATTGTAACCATGTGTCGTTCGCCCTGACATAGTGCCCAAAGCCGAATAATCATGGATGCACCAAATTATAACAGCATGCAGAAAGAAATCAGCTGGTGGGCTGCTATATAGGTCTCGAGTGTGAACACCCTTCCATAGCTGTTGAAGTTCCTCCACAAGAGGCTCCATGAACAAATCAAAATCCTTTCCAGGACTTTTTGGACCTGGGATGAGCAAGGCCATCATCTAGTTTGATTCTTTGGTGCAGAAATTTGGAGGCATGTTGTAAGGGATAACAAGCACTGGCCACATGCTATATGTGGCGCTCTGGTGGCCAAATGGGTTAAATCCATCTGAAGCTAAGCCAAGTCTAATGTTTCTCGGGTCAGCAGCAAACTCTTTGTGTTTATCATTGAAGCTTTTCCACTCACTACCATGAGATGGATGGCTCATTACATTCTGATCTCTGTACTCCTGGTTCCTAGAATGCCACAGTACATCCTCTATTGTTTCAGCATCATGAAACAACCTCTGCAATCTTGGTGTAATTGGAAAATGTCTCAGAACATTATGAGGAATCCTCTTCACAGCATCACCATCTTTCCATCTTGATGATTTGTATTTCGGGCGTTCACTTAAGTTGGCATAATCCTTCCGGAACAAAACACAATTATTCTTACAAACATGGATCATATCATATCCAATTCCAACTGCACGAAGGAAATTCTTCATTTTACTGTAGGTGTGTGGCAGCTCAGACGCATCTGGGAAAGATTTGCGAAAAGCAGCCAACATCGCATCGAATGATTTGTTGGTCATCCGCTCAGATGTCTTCACCTGAATAAAGGTGACCATAGCTAAGAATACTGACAGCTTATTTCCTAGGGTGACAGCAACGTTGCATTGTTCCAACATGCGGGCCCATCATTTTTCTTCTGCAGGTGAAAGTTCACGGAACGCACGAGCATTTCGTAGCATTGTTTCAATGTTGGTCAAACTCACTGGCTCTGCCACCACCACCTCCTCCTCCTCTTCCACCTGAGCATCAGGCAGATCAAGATGGTGATCTGCTGCTTCCACGTAGTCAATAACATTGACGTTCACAGCTTCACCATGATGAACCCACCTAGTATATGTGACCGACATCCCATAAAAGTGTAGATGATTTTGCACAGTTGACTGGGGTCTTGTAACTGAATTCATACAACTGCTACATGGGCAGAGCACATCTGATTTCGGACCACCGTACTCAGCTCTGATAAAGTTCATGAAGTTTTCAACCCCCTCGACATATGCAGCGGAGAATCTTCAAGCAGAAGTTATCCAAGTCATGTCCATCTGTTAGACATACAAATTAGTTCTTCTACTAGATATTACAGGAAAAACATATATGCTTTTTTATGAAGTCTAGAAAAAAATACCTAGGTCGATGTCTAAAGCTATGGCAAGATATTTGGACGAGCAGATCTAAGTAACAAAATATATTTAAGCTAATTCAACAAACAGATTTGAGTGCCAAATTATGGCAGGCTGTTTCAGCAGTCAATGAGGCCGAGCACACGACCATCGAACTATCGAAGGCCATCGCAGCAACAAAGATCGAGTATAAAACGGTGTAGAGCTATTTCACCTAACAGATTGGCTACTACACCATGGCAATCTACATCACAATAAATATATGGCAGGATATTTTAGCAACTAATCGGCCTTGGCATGCCATCTCAGCTAAGCAGATTGAGTGCAGAACAGGGCAAGGAAGCTTCTTAAGCAGAGCATATTGACAGTAAACTACTTCGGCAAACAGTGAGATTAACAGCGTCTATCAGCTAACATTCAGCGCTACACCGACATGAACGGGGCCTCAGTCTAGAATGCGTGTACCATGGGAGAAGCTGGCCGTCGTGCATCTCCACATGAAGGTCGCCAGCAGTGGCAGCGCTGACCGCCGTGCGCCTCCACAAGAACGTAGCCAGAGGTGGCGGCGCGGCTAGAGGACGGCAGTCTACGAGAGCGTACTGTGGGAGCGAGAGAATCGCCGAACCACGGCGCCGACGTATTGGCGCGGCAGGGAGGGCGTCTTTGGCAGAGCGAATGGAGTGGAGGGGGACAGGAGGAGGGGCGTTTGGGGAATATTATTGGCTAGTTGGCCGAAGGGCGGTTGAATCGGATTTGGGGGGAATTTTTGGGTGTGGGAGGGAGGATTTTCGCCGGTGGGCGGGGGGGTTTGGTGCATGGTCGGTTTCTCCAAGTGCAGTCCCACGTGTCAGTGAAGAGGCAAGCCGAAGCGTGTTCCGTTTGCGTGAGCCATGTGCAGGACCGAACGTGTGTGGGGTGCAATGCAACCGCGACAGGAGTGCTGTGAGTGTACCGCATTTTTTCCTTTTAAACTAGGTGCTTCGCCCCCTCAAAAAAAATTGGTTGCTTCACGTGATCCATCGATACTACTACTAGTAATTCGGTAATCCCGACTAAAACGGCGCGGCCGGGTCTTTTCCCGCGCCATATGCTGGGAGGTTGGCTTAGTTGGGTTTTTTAGGACGAGTAATGCTACACCTACGTAATCCCAGTTATGTAATTAACGTAATGTGAAACGTGTGAGCTATTGATTGTAGATTGGGGGGAGGGAGGGGCCCACCACCATGAAAATCAGGGGAGGAGAGAGAGAGGCAATTTACGTTAACCCTTTCGTAGGTTCCCGTAGATGTAGAAAGATGTGAAATGTGTGAATGTGTAGTGGGCGTACTGTCGGATTTCGGGTTCCGGCAGACCCTTGAGGTTCGAACACTGGGGTGCATGCGGAGATCTCTCCCCTACCGATCTACGTCCGATCCTCTCGTGCGAACTAAGATGAAAATGATGAACAACACAAGAGACGCGAGGTTTATACTGGTTCGGGCCACCGTTGTGGTGTAATACCCTACTCCAGTGTGTGGTGTGGTGGATTGCCTCAGGGGCTGATGATGAATAGTACTCCCTCCGTAAACTAATATAAGAGCATTTAGATCACTAAAGTAGTGATCTAAACACTCTTATATTAGTTTACAGAGGGAGTACAAGGGAAGAACAGCCTCGCGAGAGGTGTTCTTGAGCTGGTGCGATGAACTGCTAGGGTGAGTTCCGTCGCCTCTCTTTCTTTCTGCTAGGGTTCTACCAGATCTCTCTCTCTCTCTCCTCTCTCTCCTCGGTGTCCCCCTTCCTTTGTGGAGGCTAGCTCTATTTATAGAGGCCCTGGGCCTCTCCCTGGATAATTGAGCGGGAAGGGCGCCAACAATTGGCCATTTTGAAGGGGAACATGTAGTACAAGTTATCCTGACCAAAGGTGGTCTTCAGCTGCCAAAAGCACTGGTGATGACGCCGTCTTGGGCTCCACGGTGACCTCCGTCCTGCCGCTCTACTGGTCTTGGTCTTGTTGCACCGGAATGGCAACCTTTGCCTGATACCTTAGCCTGTGCTTGCCCCCTTTGCACCAAAGGGCAAACAAGGAACCTGTGTAGGCCGACGCCCGCCTGGCGCCCGCCTGGCCTTGATCGTCATGGCTTGCGTCATGGGATCCTCGTGAGGTACCCCTGCCTTGATCTCTCCGCCTCCTTGCGAGCCTGCCTGATGAGGCTGCCTCTGAGGAAGCTTCCTGCCGTCCACCCCACGAGGCTTGGCCCCTCGCGAGGGTCTTGAGCTTGCGTTGATGAAGATGGGCCGTGCCGGGCCCCCACTTGAGCCGCGCCGCAGGCAGGCAAGTCTGGGGACCCCCGTTCCCAGAACACCGACAAGTACTATTGGAGTGCCTAAGATAATTTGTGTATGTATAGACCCTATGTGTTTATTTTACTTCGCATGTTAGATTTGTCTCGGTTCAATAAAAAGAAGAGTTGGTGATGATGGTGTGCCTGTCATCCTGCAATATAGGCCGTCCAATCTATATCTAACGAATAGGAAGGAAACTATGACAATTTACCCACACTCCTCTCCACATTTGCAGATAAGGCTTTCCCTCATTCATCCTTTTCTCCCACAAGATCTTGATCTTCCGTGCAACGCACGGGCATCTTGCTAGTACTCCTACAATATGAATATTATTGTGAAAGTTCATATACAGTGGCTGAGATTAATGCAAACACGGCAGATTTTCATTACATTTCAAACTTTTATAGGACATAAAAATAAAAGAAACCCGACCCTAAAGCTATTCTACGGCGGCGACCGACGTCCTCCATCTGCGATCTCTATGTATGGGGGCGGGGTTCAAGACCCGTGAAGTGAAGGTGCGGTCTCTAGCGAGGAAGAGTATAACACGGGATACGGACCGGCCAGTTGGCACGCCATGCCCTGCCGCCTCCCATGCCCTACTCATCCTCGGAGGAGTCCCCGACCTCGGCGGTGCCGGACGTTGGACGGCGGCAAGTAGGACGCGTGGCTGACGGTGCTCCCGTCGTCGGCCGCCAGGGTGGCCACCGCTTGTGCGGTCACGTCCGCGTTTGGCTACGCCGCTATTGCGTCGCAAGAGGCGACTTGAGCGAGGGCGACGACCTCGAGCTTCATCCTCGAAGACAAGCTCTCCCACAGAGTGTTCACACTTGCGGTCATGGCAGATGTGGTGCCAGGTAGGAGGACGATGCGCTATGGTGTGGAGGTTAGCTAGGCGTTGCCGCTTTAAGTAGCACATTCCGTTGAGGCCAAGCGTCCGGGTGCGTCATTAAGTCGCCGGAGTTGGCTCCTCGGGCACCGAGCCTCTTAACGACGACATACGAACGGACGGCATGAATGTGGGCAGTTGGCGCCGGCTGGGAACGCACCGCGCGATGGCGTGAGGGACGAGGGTTTTGGTGTGCCAGGGTAGTCAGCTGCGGTCATGGCAACGTTGGAGATGCCCTTTGCTCACATGCGATCCCCGCATGTCATTGAAAAAGCAAGACGACACGGCATGGTCTCAGGTCCAGAGGATGCAGTTTGCCGCGCTAGACCACTCCGTGGACGCGTCGCAGCGCCCCGTGCATCCTCAACGAGCCGGGTGTTGGGGTGTGTTTGGATTGTGGCCAAAGTGCACCTTACCAAAATTTTAGTCATGACCCAAAGATTGGTCTTTGTTTGGATGGTTGCCATTTTTTGGCATGCCAATGAACTCTAGCCAACCCTAGTTCATTTTTCTTGCCAATGTTGGCCAAATCATGGGCAACCAATACCTCAACCAAAATTTTGGTCATGACCCAAAGATTGGTCTTTGTTTGGATTGTTGCCATTTCTTTGGCATGCCAATGAACTCTAGCCAACTCTAGTTCATTTTTCTTGCCAATGTCGGCCAAATCATGGGCAACCAATACCTCAACCAAAATTTTGGCTACCCAATGCTTTGATGGGGCAACCTTGGGCACAAACCAAACATACCGTTGGTCGTGCCACGGCACTAACGCCACCCTCGACACACTGAAACCGACCGTGTCTAGCTACGATGTGAGTGTGTCGCTCACCACGGTCGCCGTGTCCAGAGGCGGTGCTGGAGTTGCGCCCCGTTGTTGGCCCCAGCGACCCACATGAACGGTTTTTGGTGGCGAGGAGGTTGTGGGCCAGCTCCTCCATTGGACTAGTCTGCGCTACGTCGTCCCGACGGGTGTGCCCCACATGTTGGTTTCCCTGTTTTCCCGGCCATATTCGAGCGTCAGTGCTCCGCGTTGCGCATTAGGCCTTTCACCATGTAGGCCAAGCAAGACAACTTATTGTTTATTTGAGCCATTCAAGTATAATCATGTAGCATTTGCTTATTTCTCATTCCTCTCCAACCCTCTTCTCCATCGATCATGTCGCCCTCCAGTCGAGTCCATCCTCCCGCATGCCTCATTTGAACATTCCGTCGAGTATCATTCACATGTACCCACCCTAGTCCTCTTTCAATAGATCTCCGGACCCCGAGATGAAATTGAGAGGGAACGAGTGGGGGCACGTGATACCTAAGGCAGATTCAAAATTTTGAATCGGTGATCATAGCATCCGCAAATCATATATAAAGGGTATTCAATGTTCGTTTCGTTTTTGAACGTACAATATACTCCCTCCTATCCTTTCTAGTTTACATATAAGTTTTATGTGTAGTCAAAGTATCTCTACTTTGATCAAAAAGGTATCAACATTCAACAACGCCCAATCAATATTGTTAGGTTCGTATGTACTCTAGATTTGTACTCGAGATGGTTTCCAATTTGACTATTGACAAGATTAATAGTACATGAGATGTATAATGTGAAAATTATATCATTGGAAACTCCTTTCACATACGAATTTGATCATATGCTTTGTGTAAGTTGCATGTCATATATTATTACTCTAACATTTGGTCAAAGTTAGCCTCAAAAAACGCATTAGACCCTCTATGCTTTGTGTAAGTTGCATGTCATATATAATTACTCTAACATTTGTGTAAGTTGCATGTCATATATTATTACTCTAGCATTTGGTCAATGTAGTATAGTGGAAGTGGATCCTCTGACGTAGGTATCCCTGCCTTACCCTCCCTTTCGGTCACTTACTGGCGGACCCCCTGCTTGCTAGGCCCCGCATGTCAGTTACTCAATGGGTTTGGCCACGTCAGGGGATCCTCATCCGTAGTATACACCCTCTGTTTTTATTTACTCCGCATAAAACAAAGGGAGTGGTGGTATAATAAATGACGCAGGCGGGGGAGGGGGAGGGACGTCGGTTTGCTCTCAACTGCGGTCCCACAAGCGAGCGAAAACGCAAGACGAAGCGCGTTCCATTCGGTGAGCGACGTGGAGGGTCCAGCATGCCAGGTTGCAACGCGAACGCAACAAGAGTGATGTACAGTCAAAACCGATTGACCGGTCGTCACCGGAACCACTATTCACACCAGAACCTTCGCTGCTCGGCGTATGCCAGCCACTGCCCTAAAACCACACCAAATCTCCAGCCCATTCCCCCGCCTTTCGATCCCCTAGCCCGCATCAAGCGTCCCCTAGTTCACCGGAAAGCCATGGTGCGCCACAAGATCACTTACTACAAGATGCTGACGCCGGAGCATCGTGCGGAAATCCCCGAGTTCCCAAGCTCGCTTTGCGGCGGGCCAATCCCCGAGTTCTCTGGAGCCAAGCTACGAGGAGGAGGAAGACGATCCAATGTTCATGGCGGAGGTCGCAGCGCAGAAGGCCCCCGATGGGTATGAGACGATGGACGTCGACTTCGTGCCGGCGTCCGAGTCCCCCATGGTGCAGGCGGACCAGCGGTTCAACATGGCGATACTAAAGGAGGACCGGGAAGTAGAGGCTCAACTCGACGCGGAGCGTGCGCATGCCACTGCCATCGAGGCTCTCCTTCAGGCGGAACCGGATGTCGTGGATGTGAACCGGGCGGCGGAGGCTCAACTTGAGGCGGAGCACGCAGATGCCGCTGCCATCGAGGCTCTCTTGCAGGAGGAACCGGACATCCTGGACTTGAACCGGGCGGCAGAGGCTCGAGTCGACGCAGAGCGCACGGATTCCGCTCTCATCGATGCCCTCCTACAGGCGGAACCGAACGTCCTGGACTTGAACCGAGCGGCGGAGGCTTGACTCGACGCGGAGCGCGCGGATGCCGCTGCCATCGAGGCCCTCCTGCAGGCGGAACCGGACGTCCTCTACTTGAACCGGGTTGTGCTCTCGTCCGTGCAGAGCGCCCGCACGCTTCGCTTGAACGAGTGGCTGGAGGCCGAGGACAACCACGGTGCGGAGACACACGTCGGCAGCGATGGCTGGTTCGCGCCGGCAGCCAAAGACGGCGAGGCCGTCTCTTTCCACGAGCAATGATAGTTTTTCTTTATGTTGTTGTTTTTATGGATCTTTTGCTGTGTAAAAACATATATTTGTTATGCAAGTCGTCTGACTTGGGTCAGTCTTGTTGGGGAACATAGCAGAATTTTAAAATTTTCAACGCATCACCAAGATCAATCTATGGAGTCATCTAGCAACGAGGGAGAGGGGAGTGCATCTACATACCCTTGTAGATCGCGAGCGGAAGCGTTCAAGAGGACTGGGTTGATGGAGTCGTACTCGTCGTGATCCAAATCACTGATGACCTAGCGCCGAATGGACGGCACCTCCGTGTTCAACACACGTACGGTTGGGAAGACGTCACCTCCAACTTGATCCAGCAAGGGGGAAGGAGAGGTTGATGGAGATCCAGCAGCACGACGGCGTGGTGGTGGAAGCAACGGCGATCTCGGCAGGGCTTCGCCAAGCTTAGCAAGAGGGAGAGGTGTCACGGGAGGGAGAGGGAGGCGCCAGGGGCTAGGGTGCGGCTGCCCTCCCTCCCCCACTATATATAGGACCCCTAGGGGGCGCCGTGTCAGGACCCCGATTCCAAGTCACATCAATCTAGCCGGTAACACCTCATATCACATTGCGGCCTCACGCATGGTATCCCCACGGGTGTCGCCTTACCATGGCCCGGGACTGTTTGCGCCTTTTGGCTCACGTATATGATAGTGTCGCTAGCATCCATATAACAGAGAACCCGGGCCGACATGGCTAGTCGTGAACCCAAAGCGGCACAGACCTATGGAGACAGGCATACGTGAATCACATCGACCATGTCGGTCATCAGCGTGTGAATCCGGGCTATAGCACTGGGCTAACAGGACTCCGGGGAACCCGGGCTGTAGCAGGCTAGGCAGGACTCCAGAAGTCACCGCGTGACATTTCCCCGAAGGAACAGACATAGGAACAAAGTGAAACACATGCCGGCCAGTCAAGTGTCCTGAGCAGTAGTGCTGGGCTAGCAGGACACCGGTGAACCGGGCTGTAGCGGACTACTATGGCCCAAGGAGCACTAGACTACATTTCCCCATAAGAGAGGCTGACAAGGATAAACAACTAGATTGTCGGATCCCACACATACCAAGCATTTCAATCATACACACAATATGCTCGATATGTGCAAATACAACATGGCATCACAACAAAACTCTACAACTCAAGTATTTTATTTAAAGGCTCCAAAGAGCCATACATCACATGTTCATACAGGTAGGGGTCACAGGACCCGACACTCAAGTTATACAAGCATACAAGAACATGCGGAAGCAAATAGTCTAAGTACAGACACTAGAAAGCAAGAAGGCTTCTCGAAGCCTGTCTATCTACATAGGGCCCTCCATGGCCATGATCACCACCTGGGTGGCAAGTCACTCATCGACGTCGAGATCTACATAAAACCCATCAGAGGGGGCGGTGCATAAAACCCATCAGAGGGGGCGGTGTTGTCGTCTGAAAACAGTAATTAAGCAAACATGAGTACAAAGGTACTCAGCAAGTCTTACATCAGAACCTACTATACATGCTCATTATCAAGAAGGTGGTGGGGTTATTGCAGCAAGCCAGCTTTGACTCTTGGCTAAGCTATCCTACGAGACTCCACTAGTAAAATAGTTTTCGCACACAAGTCCACTACTCACCAACACAATACTCCACCGGGGATCCTCCCTCGTCATCCTACGAGAGGGCCATCCTCGGTACTCACACTTATCTTGAGTCTTTTAGTAGTATACATTAACTTGTCTATGAACTGTATAGGCAACCAAGTAGTCCTTTACCGCGGATGCGGCTATTCGAATAGTTTTATACCCTGCAGTGGTGTACTTCTTCATACACGCTTTCACCACTTACCGCCGTTTACACGACATGTACTCGGCAACCTTCAAGCGGAGGCCCAACGAGGGTGTCGGCCACGGCCTACCTAAACACTCAAGTCTCTAGTCCAGGTTTATCGCCTATCCAGGTTCCATCCGCGGGGAGTCCGACCAAGGTTTCCACATATGTCCCCGAACGATGTGAACAGGATTCCCGAGACACCAAATGGGTGACTCGGTACACCATGCCACGGTGTATCTACCGCAACATAGCCCACCCCTAGGGTCAGCGCTACGCACGGCCGCCAACACATAACCTACAAACACCAGAAACTAATTGCAACTCCTGGACAGAGTACTAGGGTGAATAAGAAGCCGAGAGGGTCCATTGGTTTCGGGCCCAATGTATGGTAGTAACTGAATCTTAAATCACACATACAGATCTCAGTTCTTATGGACGGCCTCAATGAAACAACCCACCATGTACTCCTACATGGCCTCTCATCGATACCTTTACCAAATCATGTTCAACACATCCCTCACATTACCGTCATAATCATTTCACTCTAGCCCATCACCCAGATGAACCAGACCTGACACAACTCTAAGCATAGCAGGCATAGCAAGGTAGGAAACACATACATGGCTCAATCAACTCCTACACATGCTAGTGGGTTTCATCTAGTTACTGTGGCAATGACAGGTCATGCAAAGGATAAGGGTTCAACTACCGTAGCACACAGCAGTTTGAATCACGTTGTCTTAATGCAGTAAACAAGAGCAGAAGCGAGAACATGGGTTTGTATCGGAATGATCAATGGGTTGCTTGCCTAATGTAGTGGTAGTAGGGTACTGCCCTTCAGACGGATACTCGGGGTTATCCTCGGAGGCAGAACCTACCACGAAAGACACACTGAAACATAATCAACACATGACAATATGCAACAATATGATGCATGTTATGACATGGCAAAATGAATGTGTCTTGGCCTAATGCAAGCTAAAACAGAAAGGAATGAACTCATTTGAATCAAAGATTCAAATGTTAGTTCATTTAACATAGCCTTATTAGTGCATTATCTTATTTTGCTTAAACAGCAAGGTTAACTTGTTTTGTCATGCATGAAACCATTACAGATGGATAGATTGAATTTTTCTGATCATTTTTCATATATAAATTGTTTGATTTGGAGCAATGGTTGATTTTCTATGATTTTTAGAAGTTTTGGCTATTTTCTGGAATTTCCTATTATAGAATAAATCCAGAAAAGGATTTACTGCGTCAACATTGCGTCAGAGTGACGTCAGGGGTCAACGGGCCGGTCCAGGTCAAACCTGACCAGTGGTACCCGCGTGTTAGTAGTTAATTAACTAACTAATTTTTGATTAGTGCTAATCTAAGTTAATTAGCTGGGCGGTCCCACGTGTCAGAGACTTAGGGGAGGTCAACCTGGGCCCACACAGGGTCAAACAGGGTCAAACTCACCGGCGTTTAGCCGCCGGCAAGGCCAGACGCGGCGGAGCAGCGCGGGTTTTGCACTCCGGCGACCAAAAGGACGGCAGAGAGCATCTACGTGATGCGGGGACTCGTCCGTGTTGAGTGGTGTGGGTGGTTGGGCCTGGGGTGGCCGGAGTCGTCACTGGCGTCGACCTTGGCGGTCGCTGGGGCTCAGGTGAGGTCGGGGTCGTTGTTGTGATGGTCGTGGTGGCTCAAGCGGGGCACGTACGTGCTCTACGTGGCGCGAGGAGGAAGCTGGGCACGACAGCCGGACCATTAGATGGCCGGAGACTCGTCGGCGGCGAGCACAGGCGGCGGTGCGTGCGGGCGAACTCGAGGCGGCGCGTACGGTGCACGAGAGCTAGAACGGAGAGGGGGAGAAGGGTCAGTAGCTCACTGCGGTTGCAGGGGAGCGAATGGCGAGCTCGGGGAAGAGCTGGAGCAAGCGGGGTGGTGAGGGGGATCTCCGGCGACCGAGGTTGAAGACGAGCTTGGTGCAGCGTATCCGGGGCGAGCGAGCGCTCAGGGATGGGTCGAGGCGAAGCAGTGGACGACGGCGGAACTTCTTGGCATGGCGAGGCAACGAGGGGACGGCGGTGGCTGCGGTGGTGCTTGTCGGCGGCGATGGCTGCGCCCTGCTTCAAGAGAAAGAGCGAGAGAGGCGAGACAGGGGGGAGAGTGGAGCGGTCGAGGGGTCCAGGGGGTCTGCGTGGGACTCGTAGACGGCGTCCGGGCGTCGGCAGAAGCAGGAGGTGGCCGGCGTGTGGCTGCGAGCGCCGGCCACACGCCTCTCGTCCTCCTGGCGAGAGGAGGAGGATGACTGGCGCGAGCCAGTGGACTGGGCCGAGCTGGGCCAGGCCAGGGCGACAGGTAAGTCTCTGTTCTCTCTCTCCTTTTTTGTTTTTAATTTATTCTATTATTTCTGTAACTTCAGGGCTTTATTAAAAATGCCAGGGCATTTCCAAAAATCATAAAATTAATCATGGCTACTGCTTAGAATATATCCAACAGCAAACATTTCAGTTTATGATTATTTGAGCATTTAAAATATTTTATAGCATTTAAATGCCCAAATGCAAATACTATAATAATTAATCCAATGACCTTAAGATGTCCTAGAAAAATGTGCACCATTTTTGTCAAAGGTTTTAACCCAAAACAAAAAGGGTGGGCTTTTTAGAAGGGCATTTCAGGTTCATTGAAAATTCCAATTGTTGGAAATTAGCATTTTCAGGGGGGGTGTTGGGGTTGATTAGGCCCCATTTCAAGTTTAAGAGAAATTTAAACATGATGCACATGTTCATCCAATCCTAATGCATGACTAAAAGCAGGGATGTGACAACTCACCCCCACTCAAAAGAATCTCGTCCCGAGATTTAGGATCCTCCGGGAAGAAGGTGGGGTACTCGAGTCGAAGACGATCCTCCCTTTCCCAAGTGGCTTCTTTCTCGGAATGGTGTGACCATTGAACCTTGAGAAACTTGATATTATGGGTCGAGTGGTACGCTCGGCTTGATCAAGGATACGAACGGGATATTCCCGATATGAGAGGTTATCTTGTAGATCAAGCGTTTCGTGGTCCACTCCACGGATAGGATCCGCGAAGCAACGCCTGAGTTGAGAAACGTGGAAGACATCGTGAACTCTGGAAAGATGCGAGGTAGTTCCAATTTGGTAGGCAACTTCTCCGTTTGGCAAGAAATGCGAAAGGGTCCAATGTAACAAGGAGCCAATTTGCCTTTGATTACCGAAACGATGGGTTCCCTTTAAGGAGTAACCCGAAGTAAGCTTCTCGCCGACTTCATAAGTCATGAGCTATGTTTACGATCATATTGGCTTCTTTTTGATGAGATTGGGCTGTTTTCATTTCTTCACGGAATAACGCGAACCTGCTTCTGCTTCCTGAATCATATCGGGCCAAAGAGTTGTCTTTTCCCCGGTTTCTGACCAGTTAAGAGGCGTTCAACATTTTCGTCAATAGAGACTTTCGAAAGGAGGCTTTGCCCAAGCTAGCTTGATAACTATTGTTATAAGCAAACTCCGCGAATGGAAGGCATTCTCCCACCCATTCCGAATGAGAATGACAGAAGCTTCGAGCATATCTTCCAGAATTTGATTGACTCGCTCTACTTGACCACTTGATTGAGGATGGAAGGCGGTGCTAAAAGAGAGACGAGTTCCCATAGCATTTTGGAAACTTTCCCAAAATCGAGAGGTGAAGAGACTCCCACGGTCTGAGTTAATTTCCAATGGAACACCATGAAGAGACACTATTCGGGAGATGTATAACAGCTAGCTGGCTAGCGGTGATACTCTCACGAACAGGTAGGAAATGGGCTACTTTGGAAAGACGGTCGATCACGACAAGATGGCATTATTCCCTCTCTTGGTCCTGGGAAACCCAGTGAATGAAATCCCATACTGATTTTATCCCATTTCCACTCAGAATAGCCAAAGGTTGAAGGGTTGCCAGGTCGTTGATGCCTTGCTTTAACACGACGACAAACGTCGCAATTAGCAATGTATTGAGCGATTTCTCTCTTCCATCCTAGTCCACAAAACCTCTGGCGTGGGTCTTGATACATCTTAGTACTACCAGGATGAATGGTGAGAGGGGATTCATGAGCTTCCTTAAGGATCAGCCGCCTCAGGTTTCGTGTGGGAACCAACTAAGCGTTTCAAAGTATACGACACCTTGATCATCAAACGGAGAAACAATCGCAAGACTCTTTCTTAATGTTTCTCTTATACGGGAGATTCCCGGATCTACTTCTGTGCTTGATGATCTGATCCATAAAGGGTAGGTTTCGCCACAGGGTGGATAGGAATCTCGAGGAACAATTGAAGATTAGAGCTACAAAATTCCTCGTGGAGAAGTGGTTGAACTTTTTGTAACATCAGGTTGTTACAATAAGATTTACGACTTAAGCGCATCAAGCCATGACATTGGCTTTGCCCGGGGTTAAGTTATTCCCTAAAGTCGTAATCCGAGATCAACTCCGACCCAACGTCTTTGCCTGAGATTCAAATCGCGTGGGTGAAGATATAATTTAAAACTTTGGTGATCGTGAAAGATTTCGCAACGATTACCGAGGAGGTAATGTCGCCAGGTTTTGAGTGCCATGGATTACAGCTGCAAGCTCTATCAATGTGTTGGGATAGTTTTCCCTCATGTGGGTGTAATTGCCGTGAAGCATAGGCAATTACCTGACGATCTTGCATGAGTAATGCAACCTAAGTCCTTGTCGCGAGGCGTCGCAATAGATAATAAAGTCTTGGAGAAATCTGGGTGGTACCAGTACGGAGCAGATGTCAGGCGTCTTTTCAGTTCCTGAAAGCTGAACTCCGCACTGTGGGGTCCACTCGAACTTTTTATCTTTCTTGAGGAGTTCAGTTAGAGGTTTAGCAACCTTGGAGAAATTCTCGACGAAGCGGCGGCAATAGCTCGCTAAGCCAAGGAAGCTCCGAACTTGCTTGACCGTCTCAGGTGGAGTCCAATCAAGGACGGCTTGAACTCGCTCGGGATTGACAGCAATACCCTTACCAGAGATTACATGGCCTAGATAGGTCACTTCTGGCAACCAAAATTCACACTTGGAGAATTTGGCATAAAGGCGATGCTCTCGAAGTTTCGTCAATACCAGCCTTAGATGTTCGGCATGTTCCTCTTCATTCTTGGAGTAGATGAGTATGTCATCGAGGTATACTACGACGAATTTATCCAAATACTCCATGAAGACCGAGTTCATTAACCGAGAGAAGGTGGCTGGGGCATTGGTTAAACCGAAGGACATAACGGTGTACTCGTATTGGCCATAACGAGTAACAAAGGCCGTTTTGGGAATGTCCCCGTTTCTGATTTTGATTTGATGGTAGCCCAACCTCAAATCCATCTTGGAAAAGACTGAGGATCCAGCGAGCTGATCATACAGATCGTTGATCCTGGGAAGCGGATACTTGTTCTTGATAGTGACCAAGTTGACAGGTCGGTAATCTACAACCATCCGATCCGTTCCATCCTTCTTCTTGACGAAGAGGACGGGGCAAGCCCAAGGAGAGGAACTAGGACGGATGAAACCCTTTTTCAAGGACTCATCGAGTTGGTTCTTAAGCTCGGCTAGTTCTAAGGGTGCCATCTTATAGGGTCTTCTAGAAATTGGAACGGTTCCTGGAACAAGGTCTATCACAAACTCGACATCCCTGTCAGGTGGAACACCTGGCAGTTCTTCTGGAAAGACATCCGGAAAGTCTCGGACTACCGGAATACATCCTCAAGGTCTGGAAGGGGGTTGGCATTTAGGGAGTAAAGCTGGCGCTTGGCCACTCGAGTTAAGACATTGACTGTCTTGCCCGATGGGTGAGTAAGTTGAACGGTTCTAGTGGCACAATCAATCTTAGCATAATGAGCTGACATCCAGTCCATACCCAAGATGATGTTTATGTCCGAGGACTTGAGAGCTATTAAGGATGCAAGGAAGACAAGTCTATCGACAAGAATTTCGTTCCCATGGCTTACTCTAGAAGTTTGCCATTTGGAACCCGGAGTTTGAATTACCATGGAAGTGGGCATGTCACAGAATGTCGTGTTATGCAATCGAGCATAGCTCTCAGATATGAATGAATGAGATGCTCCAGTATCGAAAAGAACAGATGCCGGATGGCAATTAACAAGGAGCGTACCAAGGACGACGTTAGGATCCTCATGAGCCTCCTCGGCTGAAACATAGTTGACATGGCCACGTGCAGTGGTGACCGGCTTGGCGTAGAATGTCTTTCCCGCTGGCTTACCACGGCCAACGGACTTTCCAGACTGATTGGGGTTGTTGTTCTGGGGACACTCTCGACTATAGTGACCCGGCTCTCCACACTTGAAACATGTCACAACATTGGGGCGCATGGAGCAGCATTAGCAGCGGGGCCACCATAGGGCTTGGGCGGTGCAAACTGCTGGTTGGGACGAGGCGCCTCAAAGGATGGCCTCGGAATGAACCTGGGTGGCAGTGCCGTGCTTGGAATCCACACCCGGCGCTTCTGAGATCCAGAGCCGGATGAAGAGCCAAAATCACGAGAGTGCTTGCGTGAAGCGTCATAGTCAGACTGGCCTGTCTCAGCACTGATGGCTTTATTGACCAACTTCTGAAAGGAGGTGCACTCGTGCAGACGAAGATCGCGGCGAAGCTCAGGGCTAAGTCCCTTGCGGAACCTTGCCTGCTTCTTAGCGTCGGTGGATACCTCTTCAGGAGCATATCGTGCCAGATTCCCAAATTCACGACTATATGCATCCACAGTCAGTCTTCCTTGGGTGAAATTGCAGAACTCTTCCCTCTTGCGATCTATGAGACCTTCCGGAATGTGATGCTCACGGAAAGCCTCACTGAATTCAGCCCAAGTAGTGATTTGGCCGACCGGGCGCATAGCTTCAAAATTTTCCCACCAAAGGCTAGCAGGGCCTTCGAGGTGATAGGCAGCATAAGTAACCTTATCAGCTTCGGCTACGTTGGCAGAACGTAGCTTGTGGGTGATGCTGCGAAGCCAGTCATCCGCGTCGAGGGGCTCGACGGAATGGTTAAACTTTGGTGGGTACAGCTTGATAAAGTCATTGATTGACACCAAGTCATTTCGCTGATGGCGTGCAGTGTTCTGCTCAATCCGCTCTAGCAGCGGTTAGTCTCACGCTTGTTTCTTTCCGCCTCCAGCATCACTTCGGCCAGAGAAGGCGGGTGAGGCAGATTTTCACCCCTAGCTGCACTGGCTTCCCCCTGCTCCGGGGCAGCAGGGTTGCTGCGGGTGTTGACCATCCTAGGAGAAAACAAGACAACGGTTTAAGATAAGGATGGCAAACTTAGCAAGGAAGTGCAGAATGTAATGGATAACATGGAATGCTAAGATGTTCATTGCACGACATGGTAATATAGAAACTGCCATATATATACCATTGGTCATACACACCGTACATAGTTTAGTACAAGCCCATGCTAGAGTACAACTACGGTGAAAGACATTACATCTCATCGGAGGCATTCCAAGCTCCTATACATTATTTTTCTACACCTCCGGAGCGTGATACACACCAAGTCGTATCCCACGGTCACGCAGGACTGTGGAGAATACAACTCTACAATACTAGTGAAACTACTACTAGCTCAGACGGCTCCGTAGTAATCCTCATAGAAGTCGCCACCAAAGCCTGGAAGTGGAACATGATCATCTGGGAACAGACGGTCCTGCGGAGCCTGCGGACCATAGGGACTCGGATGTGGCCTTGGTCCCACAGGTGGTGGCAGACGGGGACCATGAGGAGGGGTGATGCCTCCTACATCGCGCCACTCCATACAATCTGGCAATCCAGACCGTACAGGGTACAGATCCCTCAGATCCATGTATCCTGCTGTACCGCCGGTGCAAACCGAGTCAAAGTGGCCCAGTGATCAGCACGAGAGTTAAAAAGCTCCATACGCAAGGCCCGATTTTCGCGGTCCTTATCCTCGAGCATCTCGGCAGTGGTGCGGAGTAGTGACTCCTCATGTGTGGGGTCAGCATAGATAGCCTGGAGATACCCTTGCGCTCCCGGAAGTGAAGCTGGCATATAACGGAAGTCGGTGTTCCGAAGCAGGCCAGTCCGGACTCGCATGATGGTCATCATGGAATAGGCAGCATCCTGCACTAGCCATCTCAACAGTAACCCCGAGTCCATAGGAACAGTGAAGGGGCTCAGTGGCTCCAGGATAAGAGGGATATATCCTGACGGTACAGAGGTACTGGCTCTGGTTGAAGTCTCTGAACTGCTCTTCGACAGTGTATTCGGGATACCAACGGTAACCCGTCTCGATCATTACCCGGACTAACATAGCAGTATGACCGGGCACATCGAGGCACCGGGTCAGGCGAACCACTTGGTTTTGAGCACGAGTGGCCATCTGAAAGCACAACCACAATGCAAAGACATTAGAATTTCTAGGGAAAATTGGACAGCATAACAGCTGTAAATGCTCAGAAAAAGATTTGAGACATCCACAACAGTTTTGCAAATACCCAACTCAACAACATCATATCAAGTTCTGATTCAACTGGCAACATACTAGTAGTAAGAAACTGTACTGAGGCTTGTAACAGCAATCCTATAAGCTACTACGGATTAGTAACACGTGAACCTGATAGAAAGAAGAGAGCCTAGTCTTTAACCCATGTTGAATGAAGAAGAGAAATGACTCAGATCAGAGGGAATAAAGTAAAGGAGTAAAAGAGCCTTACGTTCCCTCCCACAATCATTTCCCCTACATATACTAAAGCAATTTCTAACACTCGACATCGACCAGTTTGGGCTCAACTGAACCTACAGGCAGTCGGCTCTGATGCCCACGCTGTCAGGACCCCTATTCCAAGTCACATCGATCTAGCCGGTAACCACCTCATATCACAATTGCGGCCTCACGCGGTATCCCCACGGGTGTTCGCCTTAACCATGGCCCGGGACCGTTTGCGCTTTTGGCTCACGTATATGAATAGTGTGCTTAGCATCCCATATGACAGAGAACCGGGCCGACATGGCTAAGTCGTGAACCCAAAAGCGGCACAGACCTATGGAGAGACAGGCAATACATGAATTCACATCGAGCATGTCGTCATCCAGCGAGTGAATCCGGGCTGTAGCACTGGCTAACAGGACTCGGAACCGGCTGTAGCAGGCTAGGCAGGACTCCGGATGTCACCGCGTGACATTTCCCCGAAGGGACAGACCATAAGGAACGAAGTGAAACACATGCCGGCCAGGTCAAGTGTCTTGAGCAGTAGTGCTGGGCTAAGCCAGGACTCCGGTGACCGGGCTGTAGCGGACTACTATGGCTAGGAACACCTAGACTACATTCCCAATAAGAGAGGCTGCCAAGGATAACAACTAGATTGTCGGATCCACTCATACCAAGCATTTTCAATTCATGACACACAAATATGCCCGATATGAGTACATACCAACATGGCCATCACAACAAAACTCTACAACTCAAGTACTTTATTTAAAGGCTCCAGAAGAGCCAATACATAAATGTTCATACAGGTAGGGGTCACAATGACCCGACACTCAAGTCATACAAGCATACAAGAACATGCGGAAGCCAAATAGTCTGAAGTACAGACACTAGAAAAAGCAAGAAGGCTTCTCGAAGCCTGTCTTATCTACCATAGGGCCCTCCATGGCCATGGATCACCACCTGGGTGGCAAGTCACTCATGACAGTCGAGATCTACATAAAACCCATCGGGGGGCGGTGTTGTCGTCTGAAACAATAAATTAAGCAACATGAGTACAAAAGGTACTCAGCAAGTCTTACATCAGAACCTACTACATGCTCATTCTCAAGAAGGTGGTGGGGTTAATTGCAGCAAGCCAGCTTTGACTCTTTGGCTAAGCTATCCTACCGAGACTCCACTAGTAAAATAGTTTTCGCACACGAGTCACTACTCACCAACAACAATACTCACTGGGGATCCTCCCTCGTCATCCTACGAGAGGGCCATCCTCGGTACTCACACTTATCTTGAGTCTTTTAGTAGTATCCATTAAACTTGTCTATGAACTGTATAGGCAACCAAGTAGTCCTTTACCGCGGACGCGGCTATTTCGAATAGTTTTATACCCTGCAGGGGTGTACTTCTTCATCACACGCTTTCACCACTTACCGCCGTTTACACGACATGTACTCGGCAACTCTTCAAGCGAGGCCCAACGAGGGTGTGGCCAACGGCCTACTAAACACTCAAGTCTCCTAAGTCCAGGTTTATCGCCTATCCAGGTTCCATCCGCAGGGAGTCCGGCCGGGGTTTCCACATACGGCCCCGAACGATGTGAACAGGGTTCCCGAGACACCAAATAGGTGACTCGTACAACCGTGCCACGGTGTATCTCCCGCAACATAGTCCCACCCTAAGGGTCAGCGCTACGCACGGCCGCACAACACATAACCTAACAAACCACCAGAAACTATGCAACTCCTCGACAGAGTACTAGGGTGAATAAGAAGCCGAGAGGGTCCATTGGTTTCGGGCCCAATGTATGGTAGTAACTGAATCTTAAATCACACATACAGATCTCAGTTCTTATGGACGGCCTCAATGAAACAACCCACCATGTACTCCTACATGGCCTCTCATCGATACCTTTACCAAATCATGTTCAACACATCCCTCACATTACCGTCATAATCATTTCACTCTAGCCCATCACCCAGATGAACCAGACCTGACACAACTCTAAGCATAGCAGGCATAGCAAGGTAGGAAACACATACATGGCTCAATCAACTCCTACACATGCTAGTGGGTTTCATCTAGTTACTGTGGCAATGACAGGTCATGCAAAGGATAAGGGTTCAACTACCGTAGCACACAGCAGTTTGAATCACGTTGTCTTAATGCAGTAAACAAGAGCAGAAGCGAGAACATGGGTTTGTATCGGAATGATCAATGGGTTGCTTGCCTAATGTAGTGGTAGTAGGGTACTGCCCTTCAGACGGATACTCGGGGTTATCCTCGGAGGCAGAACCTACCACGAAAGACACACTGAAACATAATCAACACATGACAATATGCAACAATATGATGCATGTTATGACATGGCAAAATGAATGTGTCTTGGCCTAATGCAAGCTAAAACAGGAAGGAATGAACTCATTTGAATCAAAGATTCAAATGTTAGTTCATTTAACATAGCCTTATTAGTGCATTATCTTATTTTGCTTAAACAGCAAGGTTAACTTGTTTTGTCATGCATGAAACCATTACAGATGGATAGATTGAATTTTTCTGATCACTTTTCATATATAAATTGTTTGATTTGGAGCTATGGTAGATTTTCTATGATTTTTAGAAGTTTTGGCTATTTTCTGGAATTTCCTATTAAAGAATAAATCCAGAAAAGGATTTACTGCGTCAGCATTGCGTCAGAGTGACGTCAGGGGTCAACGGGCCGGTCCAGGTCAAACCTGACCAGTGGGACCCGCGTGTTAGTAGTTAATTAACTAACTAATTTTTGATTAGTGCTAATCTAAGTTAATTAGCTGGGCGGTCCCACGTGTCAGAGACTCAGGGGAGGTCAACCTGGGCCCACACGGGGTCAAACAGGGTAAAACTCACCAGCGTTTAGCCGCCGGCGAGGCCAGACGTGGCGGAGCAGCATGGGTTTTGCACTACGGCGACCAAAAGGACGGCGGAGAGCATCTACGTGACGCGGGCAAGCCGCGACGCTTGGTGGCAGTGGGTGGAGCTAGGGTGGCCGGAAACATCGTCGGCGACGAGTTTGGCGGCGGCCTGAGCTCGGGTGAGCTCGGAACCGAGGCTGCGGGGCACGGCGAGGTGCGTGGTAAGGTGCGTTAGGCTCCTGGAAACGTGGTGAGGTTAGTGGACTAAGTGGCATGGCCGTGGCATGGCCGGAGCCTCGTCGACGATGAGCTCAGTGGCGGCGCGTGCGGGCGAACTCGAGGCGGCGCGTACGGTGCACTAGAGCTAGAACGGAGAGGGGGAGAGGGTCAGTGGCTCACTACGGTTGCAGGGGAGCGAACGGCGAGCTTGGGGAAGATCTGGAGTGAGCGGGGCGGCGAGGGGGATCTCCGGCGACCGAGGTTGAAGACGAGCTCGGTGAAGACGCTCGGGGGCCTCCGGCGGGGCGTGGCTCGGTGGAACGGTCGAGTTGGGAGTGGCGAAGCTTCAGGACACGATGGAGTGGCACGTTGACGATGGTGGGCACAGTTATGGCGGCAGGACAGCTGCGCCCTGCTTCGGGAGAGAGAGCGAGAGAGGCGAGGCAGGGGAAGAGTGGAGCGGTCGAGGGGTCAGGGGGTCTGCGTGGCACTCGTAGACATGTCCTGGGCGTCGGCAGAAGCAGGAGGTGGCCGGCGTGTGGCTGCGGGCGCCGGCCATGCGCCTCTCGTCCTCCTGGCGAGAGGAGGGAGGATGACTGGCGGGAGCCAGTGGGCTGGGCCGAGCTGGGCCAGGCCAGGGACAGGTAAGTTCCTTCTCTCTCTTTCTGTTTTATTTTTTTTTCTGCTATGTGTATTGAAATAGAATAAATACTATTTCATTTCCAAAAACTTGGAAATATTCAGAGGCACAATTGGGAATATTCTCAACTGCTAAAAATGCTTTCCACAGATTATTTGAGCACTTTAAAATATTTATAGCATTTAAATGCCCAAATTCAAATACATATGGTCTTGTTCAAGAAATCCAAGAATGGCTCCATAAATTGCAAGACCATTTTTGGCAGAGTTTAGTCAAAGACCAAAAATGGTGGGCTTTTAGAAGGGCATTTTGGGTTCATTGAAATTCCAATTGTTGGAATTAGCATTTTCTCTCAACCAACAACCAAAAACCGGGGGAGGGAAAAAGGGGGGAAAAAGGGGGCTAATCAACCCCAACAGAAAATGCTAATTTCCAACAATTGGAATTTCAATGAACCCAAAATGCCCTTCATAAAAGCCCACCATTTTTGGTCTTGACTAACCTCTGCCAAAAATGGTCTTGCAATTTATGGAGCCATTCTGGATTTTTTGAACAAGCCATAAGTATTTGAATTTGGGCATTTTAAATGCTATAAATATTTTAAAGTGCTCAAATAATCTTGGAAGCATTTTTAGGCAGTTGAGAATATTCCCAAATGTGCCTCTGAATATTTCCAGAGTTTTTGGAAATGAAATAGTATTTATTCTATTTCAATACACATAGCAGGAAAATAAATAAAAGCAAAACAGAAAAGAGAGAGAGAGTTAGAGGACTTACCTGTCGTAGCCACACGCCGGCCACCTCCTGCTTCTGCCGACGCCCCGGACATGTCTACGAGTGCCACGCAGACCCCCTGAGCCCCTCGACCGCTCCACTCTTCCCCTGCCTCGCCTCTCTCGCTCTCTCTCCCGAAGCAGGGCGCAGCTGTCCTGCCGCCATAACTGTGCCCACCATCGTCAACGTGCCACTCCATCGTGTCCAGAAGCTTCGCCACTCCCAACTCGACCGTTCCACCGAGCCACGCCCCGCCGGAGGCCCCCGAGCGTCTTCACCGAGCTCGTCTTCAACCTCGGTCGCCGGAGATCCCCCTCGCCGCCCCGCTCACTCCAGATCTTCCCCAAGCTCGCCGTTCGCTCCCCTGCAACCGTAGTGAGCCACTGACCCTCTCCCCCTCTCCGTTCTAGCTCTAGTGCACCGTACGCGCCGCCTCGAGTTCGCCCGCACGCGCCGCCACGGAGCTCATCGTCGACGAGGCTCCGGCCATGCCACGGCCATGCCACTTAGTCCACTAACCTCACCACGTTTCCAGGAGCCTAACGCACCTTACCACGCCACGACCGTCACAACAATGACCCCGACCTCACCCGAGCCCCGGCGACCGCCAAGGTCGACGCCGGCGACGACTCCGGCCACCCCAGGCCCAACCACCCACACCACTCGACGCGGACGAGTGCCCGCGTCACGTAGATGCTCTCCGCCGTCCTTTTGGTCGCCGTAGTGCAAAACCCATGCTGCTCCGCCACGTCTGGCCTCGCCGGCGGCTAAACGCTGGTGAGTTTTACCCTGTTTGACCCCGTGTGGGCCCAGGTTGACCTCCCCTGAGTCTCTGACACGTGGGACCGCCCAGCTAATTAACTTAGATTAGCACTAATCAAAAATTAGTTAGTTAATTAACTACTAACACGCGGGTCCCACTGGTCAGGTTTGACCTGGACCGGCCCGTTGACCCCTGACGTCACTCTGACGCAATGCTGACGCAGTAAATCCTTTTCTGGATTTATTCTTTAATAGGAAATTCCAGAAAATAGCCAAAACTTCTAAAAATCATAGAAAATCTACCATAGCTCCAAATCAAACAATTTATATATGAAAAGTGATCAGAAAAATTCAATCTATCCATCTGTAATGGTTTCATGCATGACAAAACAAGTTAACCTTGCTGTTTAAGCAAAATAAGATAATGCACTAATAAGGCTATGTTAAATGAACTAACATTTGAATCTTTGATTCAAATGAGTTCATTCCTTCCTGTTTTAGCTTGCATTAGGCCAAGACACATTCATTTTGCCATGTCATAACATGCATCATATTGTTGCATATTGTCATGTGTTGATTATGTTTCAGTGTGTCTTTCGTGGTAGGTTCTGCCTCCGAGGATAACCCCGAGTATCCGTCTGAAGGGCAGTACCCTACTACCACTACATTAGGCAAGCAACCCATTGATCATTCCGATACAAACCCATGTTCTCGCTTCTGCTCTTGTTTACTGCATTAAGACAACGTGATTCAAACTGCTGTGTGCTACGGTAGTTGAACCCTTATCCTTTGCATGACCTGTCATTGCCACAGTAACTAGATGAAACCCACTAGCATGTGTAGGAGTTGATTGAGCCATGTATGTGTTTCCTACCTTGCTATGCCTGCTATGCTTAGAGTTGTGTCAGGTCTGGTTCATCTGGGTGATGGGCTAGAGTGAAATGATTATGACGGGTAATGTGAGGGATGTGTTGAACATGATTTGGTAAAGGTATCGATGAGAGGCCATGTAGGAGTACATGGTGGGTTGTTTCATTGAGTCCGTCCATAAGAACTGAGATCTGTATGTGTGATTTAAGATTCAGTTACTACCATACATTGGGCCCGAAACCAATGGACCCTCTCGGCTTCTTATTCACCCTAGTACTCTGTCCAGGAGTTGCAATTAGTTTCTGGTGTTTGTAGGTTATGTGTTGGCGGCCGTGCGTAGCGCTGACCCTAGGGGTGGGCTATGTTGCGGTAGATACACCGTGGCATGGTGTACCGAGTCACCCATTTGGTGTCTCGGGAATCCTGTTCACATCGTTCGGGGACATATGTGGAAACCTTGGTCGGACTCCCTGCGGATGGAACCTGGATAGGCGATAAACCTGGACTAGAGACTTGAGTGTTTAGGTAGGCCGTGGCCGACACCCTCGTTGGGCCTCCGCTTGAAGGTTGCCGAGTACATGTCGTGTAAACGGCGGTAAGTGGTGAAAGCGTGTATGAAGAAGTACACCCCTGCAGGGTATAAAACTATTCGAATAGCCGCGTCCGCGGTAAAGGACTACTTGGTTGCCTATACAGTTCATAGACAAGTTAATGGATACTACTAAAAGACTCAAGATAAGTGTGAGTACCGAGCATGGCCCTCTCGTAGGATGACGAGGGAGGATCCCCGGTGGAGTATTGTGTTGGTGAGTAGTGGACTCATGTGCGAAAACTATTTTACTAGTGGAGTCTCGTAGGATAGCTTAGCCAAGAGTCAAAGCTGGCTTGCTGCAATAACCCCACCACCTTCTTGAGAATGAGCATGTATAGTAGGTTCTGATGTAAGACTTGCTGAGTACCTTTGTACTCATGTTTGCTTAATTACTATTTTTAGACGACAACACCGCCCCCTCCGATGGGTTTTATGTAGATCTCGACATCGATGAGTGACTTGCCACCCAGGTGGTGATCATGGCCATGGAGGGCCCTATGTAGATAGACAGGCTTCGAGAAGCCTTCTTGCTTTCTAGTTTCTGTACTCAGACTATTTGCTTCCGCATGTGCTTGTATGCTTGTATGACTTGAGTGCCGGGTCATGTGACCCCTACCTGTATGAACATGTGATGTATGGCTCTTTGGAGCCTTTAAATAAAATACTTGAGTTGTAGAGTTTTGTTGTGATGCCATGTTGTATTTGCACATATCGAGCATATTGTGTGTATGATTGAAATGCTTGGTATGTTTGGGATCCGACAATCTAGTTGTTTATCCTTGGCAGCCTCTCTTATGGGGAAATGTAGTCTAGTGCTCCTTGAGCCATAGTAGTCTGCTACAGCCCGGTTCACCCGAGTCCTGCTAGCCCAACACTACTACTCAGGACACTTGACTGGCCGGCATGTGTTTCACTTCGTTCCTATGTTTGTCCCTTCGGGGAAATGTCACGCGGTGACTTCCGGAGTCCTGCCTAGCCTGCTACAGCCTGGGTTCCCCGGAGTCCTGTTAGCCCAGTGCTACAGCCCGGATTCACATGCTGATGACCGACATGCTCGATGTGATTCACGTATGCCTGTCTCCATAGGTCTGTGCCGCTTTGGGTTCATGACTAGCCATGTCGGCCTGGGTTCTCTATCATATGGATGCTAGTGACACTATCATATACGTGAGCCAAAAGGCGCAAACGGTCTCGGGCCATGGTAAGGCGACACCCGTGGGGATACCATGCGTGAGGCCGCAATGTGATATGAGGTGTTACCGGCTAGATTGATGTGACTTGGAATCGGGGTCCTGACAGCGTTGGCATCAGAGCCGGACTGCCTGTAGGTTCGTTGAGCCAAACTGGTCGATGTCGAGTCTAGAAATGCTTTAGTTATATGTAGGGGAATTGATTGTGGGAGGGAACGTAAGGCTCTTTTTACTCCCTTACCTTATGCCCTCTGATCTGAGTCATTCTCTTCTCATTCAACATGGGTTAAGGACTAGGCTCTCTTCTTCTATCAGGTTCACGTGTTACTAACCCGTAGTAGCTTATAGGATTGTTGTTACAAGCCTCAGTACAGTTTCTACTACTTTTAGTATGTTGCCAGTTGAATTAGAACCTCGATATGATGTTGTTGAGTGGTATTGCAAACTGTTGTGGATGTCTCAAATCCTTTCTGAGCATTTACAACTGTTATGCTGTCCAATTTTCCCTAGAAATTTTAATGTCTTTACATTTTGCATTGTGGTTGTGCTTTCAGATGGCCACTCGTGCTCAAAACCAAGTGGTTCTCCTGACCCGGTGCCTCGATGTGCCCGGTCATACTACTATGTTAGTCCGGGTAATGATCGAGATGGGTTACCGTTGGTATCCCGAATACACTGTCGAAGAGCAATTCCGAGACTTCAACCAGAGCCAGTACCTCTGTACCGTCAGGATATATCCCTCATATCCTGGAGCCACTGAGCCCCTTCACTATTCCTATGGACTCGGGGTTACTATTGAGATGGCTGTGCAGGATGCTGCCTATTCCGTGATGACCATCATGCGAGTCCGGACTGGCCTGCTTCGGAACACCGACTTCCGTTATATGCCAGCTTCACTTCCGGGAGCGCAAGGGTATCTCCAGGCTATCTATGCTGACCCCACACATGAGGAGTCACTACTCTGCACCACTACCGAGATGCTCGAGGATAAGGACCGCGAAAATCGGGCCTTGCATATGGAGTTTTTTAACTCTTGTGCTGATCACTGGGCCACTTTGACTCGGTTTGCACCGGCGGTACAGGCAGGATACATGGATCTAAGGGATCTATACCCTGTACGGCCTGGATTGCCAGATTGTATGGAGTGGCGCGATGTAGGAGGCATCACCCCTCCTCGTGGTCCCCGTCTGCCACCACCTGTGGGACCAAGGCCACATCCGACTCCCTTTGGTCCGCAGGCTCTGCAGGACCGTCTGTTCCCAGATCATCATGTTCCACTTCCAGGTTTTGGTGGCGACTTCTATGAGGATTACTACGGAGCCATCTGAGCTAGTAGTAGTTTTACTAGTATTGTAGTAGTTGTATTCTCCACAGTCCTGCGTGACCGTGGGATACGATTTGGTGTGTATCACGCTCCGGAGGTGTAGGAAAATAATGTATAGGAGCTTGGAATGCCTCCGATGAGATGTAATGTCTTTCACCGTAGTTGTACTCTAGCCTGGGCTTGTACTAAACTATGTACGGTGTGTATGACCAATGGTATATATATGGCAGTTTCTATATTACCATGTCGTGCAATGAACATCTTAGCATTCCACGTTATCCATTACATTCTGCACTTCCTTGCTAAGTTTGTGCCATCCTTATCTAAACCGTTGTCTTGTTTTCTCCTAGGATGGTCAACACCCGCAGCAACCCTGCTGCCCCGGAGCAGGGGGAAGCCAGTGCAGCTAGGGGTGAAAATCTGCCTCACCCGCCTTCTCTGGCCGAAGTGATGCTGGAGGCGGAAAGAAACAAGCGTGAGACTAACCGCTTGTTGGAGCGGATTGAGCAGAACACTGCACGCCATCAGCAAAATGACTTGGTGTCAATCAATGACTTCATCAAGCTGTGCCCACCAAAGTTTAACCATTCCGTCGAGCCCCTCGATGCGGATGACTGGCTTTGCAGCATCACCCACAAGCTACGTTCTGCCAACGTAGCCGAAGTTGATAAGGTTACTTATGCTGCCTATCACCTCGAAGGCCCTGCTAGCCTTTGGTGGGAAAACTTTGAAGCTATGCGCCCGGTCGGCCAAATCACTACTTGGGCTGAATTCAATGAGGCTTTCCGTGAGCATCACATTCCGGAAGGTCTCATAGATCGCAAGAGGGAAGAGTTCTGCAATTTCACCCAAGGAAGACTGACTGTGGATGCATATAGTCGTGAATTTGGGAATCTGGCACGATATGCTCCTGAAGAGGTATCCACCGATGCCAAGAAGCAGGCAAGGTTCCGCAAGGGAGTTAGCCCTGAGCTTCACCGCGATCTTCGTCTACACAAGTGCACCTCCTTTCAGAAGTTGGTCAATAAAGCCATCAATGCTGAGACATGCCAGTCTGACTATGACGCTTCATGCAAGCACTCCCGTGATTTTGGCTCTTCATCCGGCTCTGGATCTCAGAAGCGCCGGGTGTGGATTCCAAGCACGGCACTTCCACCCAGGTTCATTCCGAGGCCATCCTTTGAGGTGCCTCATCCCAACCAGCAGTTTGCACCGCCCAAGCCCTATGGTGGCCCCGCTGCTAATGCTGCTCCACGCCCCAATGTTGTGACATGTTTCATGTGTGGAGAGCCGGGTCACTATAGTCGAGAGTGTCCCTAGAACAACAACTGCAATCAGTCTGGAAAGTCCGTTGGCTGTGGTAAGCCAGCGGTAAAGACATTGTACGCCAAGCCGGTCACCACTGCACGTGGCCATGTCAACTATGTCTCAGCCGAGGAGGCTTAGGAGGATCCTAACGTCGTCCTTGGTACGCTCCTTGTTAATTGCCATCCGACATCTGTTCTTTTTGATACTGGAGCATCTCATTCATTCATATCCGAGAACTATGCTCGATTGCATAACACGACGTTCTGTGACATGCCCACTTCCATGGTAATTCAAACTCCGGGTTCCAAATGGCAAACTTCTAGAGTAAGCCATGGGAACGAAATTCTTGTCGATAGACTTCTCTTCCTTGCATCCTTAATAGCTCTCAAGTCCTCGGATATAAACATCATCTTGGGTATGGACTGGATGTCAGCTCATTACGCTAAGATTGATTGTGCCACTAGAAACGTTCAACTTACTCACCCATCGGGCAAGATAGTCAATGTCTTAACTCGAGTGGCCAAGCGCCAGCTTTACTCCCTAAATGCCAACCCCCTTCCAGACCTTGAGGATATTCCGGTAGTCTGGGACTTTCCGGATGTCTTTCCAGAAGAACTGCCAGGTGTTCCACCTGACAGGGATGTTGAGTTTGTGATAGACCTTGTTCTAGGAACCGTTCCAATTTCTAGAAGACCCTATAAGATGGCACCCTTAGAACTAGCCGAGCTTAAGAACGAACTTGATGAGTCCTTGAAAAAGGGTTTCATCCGTCCTAGTTCCTCTCCTTGGGCTTGCCCCGTCCTCTTCGTTAAGAAGAAGGATGGAACGGACCGGATGGTTGTAGATTACCGACCTGTTAACTTGGTCACTATCAAGAACAAGTATCCGCTTCCCAGGATCAACGATCTGTATGATCAGCTCGCTGGATCCTTAGTCTTTTCCAAGATGGATTTGAGGTTGGGCTACCATCAAATCAAAATCAAAAATGGGGACATCCCCAAAACGGCCTTTGTTACTCATTATGGCCAATACGAGTACACCGTTATGTCCTTCGGTTTAACCAATGCCCCAGCCACCTTCTCTCGGTTAATGAACTCGGTCTTCATGGAGTATTTGGATAAATTCGTCGTAGTTTATCTCGATGACATACTCATCTACTCCAAGAATGAAGAGGAACATGCCAAACATCTAAGGCTGGTATTGACGAAACTTCGAGAGCATCGCCTTTATGCCAAATTCTCCAAGTGTGAATTTTGGTTGCCAGAAGTGACCTATCTAGGCCATGTAATCTATGGTAAGGGTATTGCTCTCAATCCCGAGCGAGTTCAAGCCGTCCTTGATTGGACTCCACCTGAGACGGTCAAGCAAGTTCGGAGCTTCCTTGGCTTAGCGAGCTATTGCCGTCGCTTCCTCGAGAATTTCTCCAAGGCTGCTAAACCTCTAACTGAACTCCTCAAGAAAGATAAAAAGTTCGAGTGGACCCCATAGTGCGAGTTCAGCTTTCAGGAACTAAAAAGACGCCTGACATCTTCTCCTGTACTGGTACCACCAGATTTCTCCAAGGACTTTATTATCTATTGCGACGCCTCGCGACAAGGACTAGGTTGCATACTCATGCAAGATCGTCAGGTAATTGCCTATGCTTCACGGCAATTACACCCACATGAGGAAAAGTATCCCACACTTGATCTAGAGCTTGCAGCTGTAGTCCATGCACTCAAAACTTGGCGACATTACCTCCTCGGTAATCGTTGCGAGATCTTCACCGATCACCAAAGTTTGAAATATATCTTCACCCAACCGGATTTGAATCTCAGGCAAATACGTTGGGTCGAGTTGATCTCGGATTACGACTTAGGAATAACTTACACCCCAGGCAAAGCCAATGTCATGGCTGATGCGCTAAGTCGTAAATCTTATTGTAACAACGTGATGTTACAACAAAGTCAACCACTTCTCCACGAGGAATTTTGTAAGCTTAATCTTCACATTGTTCCTCGAGGATTCCTATCCACCCTGGTGGCGAAACCTACCCTTACGGATCAGATCATCAAGGCACAGAAGGTAGATCCGGGAATCTCCCGTATTAAGAGAAACATTAAGAAAGGAGTCGCGAATTGTTTCTCCGTTGATGATCAAGGTGTCGTATACTTTGGAAACCGCTTAGTGGTTCCCAAGGCACGAAACCTGAGGCGGCTGATCCTTAAGGAAGCTCATGAATCCCCTCTCACCATTCATCCCGGTAGTACTAAGATGTATCAAGACCTACGCCAGAGGTTTTGGTGGACTAGGATGAAGAGAGAAATCACTCAATACATTGCTAATTGCGACGTTTGTCGTCGTGTTAAAGCAGAGCATCAACGGCCTGCTGGCACCCTTCAACCTTTGGCTATTCCTGAGTGGAAATGGGATAAAATCAGTATGGATTTCATTACTGGGTTTCCCAGGACCAAGAGAGGGAATAATGCCATCTTCGTCGTGATCGACCGTCTTTCCAAAGTAGCCCATTTCCTACCTGTTCGTCAGAGTATCACCGCTAGCCAGCTAGCTGACTTATACATCTCCCGAATAGTGTCTCTTCATGGTGTCCCATTGGAAATTAACTCAGACCGTGGGAGTCTCTTCACCTCTCAATTTTGGGAAAGTTTCCAAAATGCTATGGGAACTCGTCTCTCCTTTAGCACCGCCTTCCATCCTCAATCAAGTGGTCAAGTAGAGCGAGTCAATCAAATTCTGGAAGATATTCTTCGAGCTTCTATCATCTCATTCAGAATGGGTTGGGAGAAATGCCTTCCATTCGCGGAGTTTGCTTATAACAATAGTTATCAAGCTAGTTTGGGCAAAGCTCCTTTCGAAGTTCTCTATGGACAAAAATGTCGAACGCCTCTTAACTGGTTAGAAACCGGGGAAAGACAACTCTTTGGCCCGGATATGACTCAGGAAGCAGAAGAGTAGGTTCGCGTTATTCGTGAGAAATTGAAAACAACCCAATCTCATCAAAAGAGCCAATATGATCGTAAACATAAGCTCATGACTTATGAAGTCGGCAAGAAGGCTTACCTTCGGGTTACTCCGTTAAAGGGTACCCATCGTTTCGGTATCAAAGGCAAATTGGCTCCTTGTTACATTGGACCCTTTCGCATTCTTGCCAAACGAGGAGAAGTTGCCTACCAATTGGAACTACCTTCGCATCTTTCCAGAGTTCATGATGTCTTCCATGTTTCTCAACTCAGGCGTTGCTTCGCGGATCCTATCCGTGGAGTGGACCACGAAACGCTTGATCTACAAGATAACCTCTCATATCGGGAATATCCCGTTCGTATCCTTGATCAAGCCGAGCGTACCACCCGACGCCATAATATCAAGTTTCTCAAGGTTCAATGGTCACACCATTCCGAGAAAGAAGCCACTTGGGAAAGGGAGGATCGTCTTCGACTCGAGTACCCCACCTTCTTCCCGGAGGATCCTAAATCTCGGGACGAGATTCTTTTGAGTGGGGGTGAGTTGTCACATCCCTATGTTAGTCATGCATTAGGATTGGTTGAACATGTGCATCATGTTTAAATTCCCAGAAAACTGAAATGGGGATGACAGAACCCCCAGCACCCCCCTGGAACAACTAGGGTTTACTAAAAACTTTTTCAATGAACCTGAAATGCCCTTCTAAAAAGCCCACCCTTTTTGTTTTGGGTTAAAACCTTTGACAAAAATGGTGCACATTTTTCTAGGACATCTTAAGGTCATTGGATTAATTCTTATAGTATTTGCATTTGGGCATTTAAATGCTATAAAATATTTTAAATGCTCAAATAATCATAAACTAAAATGTTTGCTGTTGGATATATTCTAAGCAGTAGCCATGATTAATTTTATGATTTTTGGAAATGCCCTGGCATTTTTAATAAAGCCCTGAAGTTACAGAAATAATAGAATAAAT